>NC_143045.1:41815000-41892500 GCF_057628025.1 Oncorhynchus mykiss | reverse complement strand
GTGGGTGGAGGGGAGGGGAGGAGGACAGTACAGTGGGTGGAGGGGAGGGGAGGAGAACAGTACAGTGGGTGGAGGGGAGGAGGACAGTACAGTGGGTGGAGGGGAGGGGAAGAGGACAGTACAGTGGGTGGAGGGGAGGAGGACAGTACAGTGGGTGGAGGGGAGGTGAGGGGAGGAGGACAGTACAGTGGGTGGAGGGGAGGGGAAGAGGACAGTACAGTGGGTGGAGGGGAGGAGGACAGTACAGTGGGTGGAGGGGAGGAGGACAGTACAGTGGGTGGAGGGGAGGAGGACAGTACAGTGGGTGGAGGGGAGGGGAGGAGGACAGTACAGTGGGTGGAGGGGAGGGGAGGAGAACAGTACAGTGGGTGGAGGGGAGGAGGACAGTACAATGGGTGGAGGGGAGGAGGACAGTACAGTGGGTGGAGGGGAGGAGGACAATACAGTGGATGGAGGGGAGGAGGACAGTACAGTGGATGGAGGGGAGAGGAGGAGGACAGTACAGTGGGTGGAGGGGAGGGGAGGGGAGGGGAGGAGGACAGTACAGTGCGTGGAGGGGAGGAGAACAGTACAGTGGGTGGAGGGGAGGGGAGGAGGACAGTACAGTGGGTGGAGGGGAGGGGAGGAGAACAGTACAGTGGGTGGAGGGGAGGGGAGGAGGACAGTACAGTGGGTGGAGGGGAGGAGGACAGTACAGTGGGTGGAGGGGAGGAGGACATTACAGTGGGTGGAGGGGAGGAGGACAGTACAGTGGGTGGAGGGGAGGAGGACAGTACAGTGGGTGGAGGGGGGGGACAGTACAGTGGGTGGAGGGGAGGAGAACAGTACAGTGGGTGGAGTGGAGGGGAGGAGGACAGTACAGTGGGTGGAGGGGAGGGGAGGAGAACAGTACAGTGGGTGGAGGTTGAGGAGGACAGTACAGTGGGTGGAGGAGAGGGGAGGAGGACAGTACAGTGGGTGGAGGGGAGGAGGACAGTACAGTGGGTGGAGGAGAGGGGAGGAGGACAGTACAGTGGGTGGAGGGGAGGAGGACAGTACAGTGGGTGGAGGGGAGGAGGACAGTACAGTGGGTGGAGGGGGGGGGGGAGTACAGTGGGTGGAGGGGAGGAGAACAGTACAGTGGGTGGAGTGGAGGGGAGGAGGACAGTACAGTGGGTGGAGGGGAGGGGAGGAGAACAGTACAGTGGGTGGAGGGGAGGAGGACAGTACAGTGGGTGGAGGGGAGGGGAGGAGGACAGTACAGTGGGTGGAGGGGAGGGGAGGAGGACAGTACAGTGGGTGGAGGGGAGGAGGACAGTACAGTGGGTGGAGGGGAGGGGAGGAGGACAGTACAGTGGGTGGAGGGGAGGAGGACAGTACAGTGGATGGAGGGGGGGACAGTACAGTGGGTGGAGGGGAGGAGGACAGTACAGTGGGTGGAGGGGAGGGGAGGAGGACAGTACAGTGGGTGGAGGGGAGTGGAGGGAGGACAGTACAGTGGATGGAGGGGAGGGGAGGAGGACAGTACAGTGGGTGGAGGGGAGGAGGACAGTACAGTGGGTGGAGGGGAGGAGGACAGTACAGTGGGTGGAGGGGAGGAGGACAGTACAGTGGATGGAGGGGGGGACAGTACAGTGGGTGGAGGGGAGAGAGAGAGAGAGAGAGAGAGAGCAAGAGAGAGAGAGAGAGAGAGAGAGAGACCCCACTCTCTCTTACTGGGTTTTGAGAATCCCAGTTATGTGATTTTCCCTTAATTTGTTTTTATTTATGTCCATTATATATTTAGTCAGTCATTTGCTTAATTCCTGTTAACAAGACTGTGGTGCCAGTCTAGCAGGAGGGCTGCTTCTCTGTCTCATCTGATAAAACACAACTGTGGTCACACACACAGACACACACACAGACACACACACAGACACACAACAAGACACACACACAGACACACACACAGACACACACACAGACACACACAGAGACACACACAGAGACACAAACACACAGACACACACACAGACACACACACACAGACACACACACAGACACACACACAGACACACACACACACACACACAGACACACACACAGACACACACACAGACACACACACATACACACACAGAGACACACACAGACACACACACACACACACACAGACACACACACAGACACACACACAGACACACACACAGACACACACACAGAAACACACACAGACACACAGACACACACACAGACACACAGACACACACACACAGACACACACACAGACACACACATAGACACACACACAGACACACACACACACACAGACACACACACAGACACACACACAGACACACACACAGACACACACACAGAAACACACACAGACACACAGACACACACACAGACACACAGACACACACACACAGACACACACACAGACACACACATAGACACACACACAGACACACAGACACACACACAGACACACAGACACATACACACAGACACACACAGAGACTCACACACACAGATGCTTTGTTTTGGCTATCCCTGGTCATCCTGACTGTAAGTGGCTTTGTATAAAAGTATCTGCTAAATGGTATATATTCTATGTATTATATTATAATTATTATAATATTCTATATATTGTCATTATGTGGTAACTGCTGTGTCAGATGGTAAACAGGTCATTAGAGGTGAACGTAAAACAAGGCATTAGGACTGACTGATGTAGTTTCTCTGATTCTCCCAGGCGTCTAACAAGTCAGACCCTTTGGGTTGGCATTAGGACTGACTGATGTAGTTTCTCTGATTCTCCCAGGCGTCTAACAAGTCAGACCCTTTGGGTTGGCACAGCGGGAGGTTTTCCTATGTTAGGGTACTGTTCTGATACACACAGAATCACCAGCTGGGTTGCAGATTACTCAAACCGTTAGAATGAGATCAATCCCACAGATTACTCAAACCGTTAGAATGATATCAATCCCACAGATTACTCAAACTGTTAGAATGATATCAATCCCACAGATTACTCAAACCGTTAGAATGATATCAATCCCACAGATTACTCAAACTGTTAGAATGATATCAATCCCACAGATTACTCAAACTGTTAGAATGATATCAATCCCACAGATTACTCAAACTGTTAGAATGATATCAATCCCACAGATTACTCAAACTGTTAGAATGATATCAATCCCACAGATTACTCAAACTGTTAGAATGATATCAATCCCACAGATTACTCAAACTGTAAGAATGATATCAATCCCACAGATTACTCAAACCGTTAGAATGATATCAATCCCACAGATTACTCAAACTGTTAGAATGATATCAATCCCACAGATTACTCAAACTGTTAGAATGATATCAATCCCACAGATTACTCAAACTGTAAGAATGATATCAATCCCACAGATTACTCAAACCGTTAGAATGAGATCAATCCCACAGATTACTCAAACCGTTAGAATGAGATCAATCCCACAGATTACTCAAACCGTTAGAACGAGATCAATCCCACAGATTACTCAAACCGTTAGAACGAGATCAATCCCACAGATTACTCAAACCGTTAGAATGAGATAAATCCCACAGATTACTCAAACCGTTAGAATGAGATCAATCCCACAGATTACTCAAACCGTTAGAACGAGATCAATCCCACAGATTACTCAAACCGTTAGAATGAGATCAATCCCACAGATTACTCAAACCGTTAGAACGAGATAAATCCCACAGATTACTCAAACCGTTAGAATGAGATCAATCCCACAGATTACTCAAACCGTTAGAATGAGATAAATCCCACAGATTACTTTTAATATACTGCACATGATGTAATACAGTCACTGTCAGGCCACGTAGTTAGGCCTGCTCTGATATAACACCATCATTCAGTTGAATCACGTCGGTTAACATGTGGCCTCTTCAGGACAACAGATTTTCAGTTCACATTATTCTGTGTAGTTCACATGGACAAACAACACTGTGTGGGGATTCCCGTGCAGTCAGAGAGGGTAAAGACCATGTTTCTATATTTCAAACAACGCCACAGGAAATGTAAACAGACGCTCAACAAAATATAAACACATCTCTCTTTCTACACTCTTAGAAGAAAAAAAAAGGGTGCTATAGCTAGAACCCACAACGGTTCTTCGGCTGTCCCCATAGGAGAACCCTTTGAATAACCCTTTTCGGTTCCAGGTAGTAGAACCCTCTTGGGTTCAATGTAAAACTCTTTCCACAGAAACTCTTTCTTTCTTTCTCTCTATCTCTCCGTATATATTTATCTATCTATCTATCTGTCTGTCTGTCTCTCTCCTTCTCGCTCTCTCTTAACCATAGTGTGTGTGTGTGTGTGTGTGTGCGTGTGTGTTTGTGTGCATGCGTGCGTGTGTGTGCGTGCGTGTGCGTGTGTGTGTGTATGTGTGCATGTGTGTGTGTGTGTGTGTGTGTGCGTGTGTGCGTGTGTGCGCGTGCGTGCATGCGTGTGTGTGTGCGTGCGTTCGTGCTTGCGTGTGCGTGTGTGTGTGTGTGTGTGTGTGTGTGTGTGTGTGTGTGTGTGTGTGTGTGTGTGTGTGTGTGTGTGTGTGTGTGTGTGTGTGTGTGTGTGTGCATGCGTGCGTGTGTGTGCGTGCGTTCGTGCTTGCGTGTGTGCGCGTGCGTGCGTGTGTGTGTGTGTGATTAGTACTTAATATGGGAAGGTTAAGGCAGCAGCAGTGTTTTTAGTCAGGTATTTGCCACTGCATCACATTTCCTACTGCTCATTCCCACAACATGCTAAACAACCCCGGTGAACTTGTAATGTGTCATTTCACAATGTTGATTTACACACTCAGGCTGCCGATTCGTAGGGGATTCCACTGGGAACATTGTATAGGATCGTTGGGCCGCTGCCCTGGCTGGATATTAAACATGCACAAACAGCCTTTCTCCGTGTGAGTCACTGTGACAGTCACTCCATTAGAGACAACACCAGCAGGTCATTACCAGCCGCAGAGTGACCCAGTGTACAGTAATACTACTGTAGTAATACTACTGTGGTAATACATAGTACTACACTAACTGGACTGTAATACTACTGTAGTAATACTACTGTATCACACTACTACTGTAGTAATACTACTGTGGTTATACATAGTACTACACTAACTGGACTGTAATACTACTGTAGTAATACTACTGTACCACACTACTACTGTAGTAATACTACTGTACCACACTACTACTGTAGTAATACTACTGTGGTAATAGTACTACACTAACTGGACTGTTATACTACTGTAGTAATACATAGTACACTACACTAACACTACTGCAGTTCACTGACTGGACTCCCTCTGGCCCTGACCAGAGCACCAGGGAGAAGAAGAGAAGAAGAAGAGAAGAGGAGAAGAGAAGAAGAGGAGAAGAGAAGAAGAGGAGAAGAGAAGAAGAGGAGAAGAGAAGAAGAAGAGAAGAAGAGGAGAAGAGGAGAAGAAGAGAAGAAGAGAATAAGAGGAGAAGAAGAGAAGAGGAGAAGAGGAGAAGAAGAGGAGAAGAAGAGAAGAAGAGAATAAGAGGAGAAGAGGAGAAGAAGAGAAGAAGAAGAGAATAAGAGGAGAAGAGGAGAAGAAGAGAAGAAGAAGAGAAGAAGAGAAGAAGAGGAGAAGAGGAGAAGAAGAGAAGAAGAGAATAAGAGGAGAAGAGGAGAAGAAGAGAAGAAGAGAAGAAGAGGAGAAGAGGAGAAGAAGAGAAGAAGAGAAGAAGAGGAGAAGAGGAGAAGAAGAGAAGAAGAAGAGAAGAGGAGAAGAGAAGAAGAAGAGAAGAAGAGAAGAAGAGGAGAAGAGGAGAAGAAGAGAAGAAGAAGAGGAGAAGAAGAGGAGAAGAGGAGAAGAAGAGAAGAAGAAGAGAAGAAGAGAAGAAGAGGAGAAGAAGAGGAGAAGAGAAGAAGAGAAGAAGAGGAGAAGAGAAGAAGAGGAGAAGAGAAGAAGAGGAGAAGAGAAGAAGAAGAGAAGAAGAGAAGAAGAGGAGAAGAGGAGAAGAAGAGAAGAAGAAGAGAAGAGGAGAAGAGAAGAAGAAGAGAAGAAGAGAAGAAGAGGAGAAGAAGAGAAGAAGAAGAGAAGAGGAGAAGAGAAGAAGAGGAGAAGAAGAGAATAAGAGGAGAAGAGGAGAAGAAGAGAATAAGAGGAGAAGAGGAGAAGAAGAGAAGAAGAAGAGAAGAAGAGAAGAAGAGGAGAAGAGGAGAAGAAGAGAATAAGAGGAGAAGAAGAGGAGAAGAAGAGAAGAAGAGGAGAAGAGGAGAAGAAGAGAAGAAGAGAATAAGAGGAGAAGAGGAGAAGAAGAGAATAAGAGGAGAAGAGGAGAAGAGGAGAAGAAGAGAATAAGAGGAGAAGAGGAGAAGAGGAGAAGAGAAGAGGGCCTAAAATAAACGGACGGAAGGGTGGAGTTGGGTGAGAAGAAAACCAATTTGCTTACTTGGCGATTTATCAGTAATGTTGTTTTGAATTATTCTCTACCCTGCCCACTAGAACAACATGTGGTTCAAATAACTGGCCCTGTCAGGCCCCTTGCAGACCCCTCAGGCCTAACACTCATTAGAGAGAGAGAGAGAGAGAGAGAGAGAGAGAGAGAGAGAGAGAGAGAGAGAGAGAGAGAGAGAGAGAGAGAGAGAGAGAGAGAGAGAGAGAGAGAGAGAGAGAGAGAGAGAGAGAGAGAGAGGAGAGAGAGAGAGAGAGAGAGAGAGAGAGAGAGAGAGAGAGAGAGATACAGAGATACAGAGATACAGAGATACGGAGAGAGATACAGAGAGAGATACAGAGAGAGAGAGAGAGATACAGAGAGAGATACAGAGAGAGATACAGAGAGAGAGAGAGAGATACAGAGAGAGAGAGAGAGGAATGTAGAGGGAAATGGAGGGAGCAGAGAGAGAGAGAGAGAGACAGAAACACAATTAGACCCAACCAAATCATGAAAAAACAAAAAGATAATTACCTGACACATTGGAAAGAATGAACAAAAAGGAAACATAAGGAAAGCTTTGACTATGTACAGACTTAGTGAGCATAGCCTTGCTATTGAGAAAGGCAGACATGGCTCTCAAGAGAAGACAGGCTATGTGCTCACTGCCCATAAAATGAGGTGGAAACTGAGCTGCACTTCCTAACCTCCTGCCCAATGTATGACCATATTAGAGAGACATATTTCCCTCAGATCACAGATCCACAAAGAATTAGAAAACAAATCCAATTTTGATAAACTCCCATATCTACTGGGTGAAATACCACAGTGTGACATGACCTGTTGCCACAAGAAAAGGGCAACCAGTGAAGAACAAACACCATTGTGAATACAACCCATATTTATGTTTATTTATTTTCCCTTTTGTACTTTAACTATTTGCACATCATTACAACACTGTATATAGATATAATATGACATTTGACATGCCTTTATTATTTTGGGACTTGTGTGAGTGTATTATGTACAGTTTATTTCAATTTTGTTTATCCATTTCAATGGCTTTGACAATGTAAACATATGTTTCCCATGCCAGTAAAGCCCCTTGAATTGAGATTGATCTGAATTGAGAGAGCAGAGAGAGAGAGAGAGAGCAGAGAGAGAGAGAGAGAGAGAGAGAGAGAGAGAGAGAGAGAGAGAGAGAGAGAGAGAGAGAGAGAGAGAGAGAGATAGAGAGAGAGAGAGAGAGAGAGAGAGAGAGAGATAGAGAGGAAATGTACAGTACCAGTCAAAAGTTTGGACACACCTACTCATTCCAGGGTTTTTCTTTATTTTTTAAAATGTTTTTCTACATTATAAAATAATATTGAAGACATCAAAACTAAGAAATAACACATATGGAATCATGTAGTAACCAAAAAAGTGTTAAACAAATCACAATATATTTGCAAATGAATCAGCATCATTTTTATGGATGTACAGTTGAAGTCGGAAGTTTAGATATATTTAGGTTGGAGTCATTAAAACTCATTTTTTTCAACCACTCCACAAATTTCTTGTTAACAAACTATAGTTTTGGCAAGTCGGTTAGGACATCTACTTTGTGCATGACACAAATCATTTTTCCAACAATTGTTTACAGACAGACTATTTCACTTATAATTCACTGTATCACAATTCCAGTGGGTCAGAAGTTTACATACACTAAGTTGACTGTGCCTTTAAACAGCTTGGAAAATTCCAGAAAATTATTTCATGGCTTTATAAGCTTCTGATAGGCTAACAAACATCATCTGTTAATTGGAGTACCTGTGGATGTATTTCAAGGCCTACCTTCAAACTCAGTGCCTCTGCTTGACATCATGGGAAAATCAAAACAAGTCAGCCAAGACCTCAGAAGACAATGTGTAACATACACTAACTAATATACACTAACTAACATACACTAATTAATATACACTAACTAATATACACTAACCAATATACACTAACTAATATAGACTAACTAATATACACTAATTAACATACACTAACTAATATACACTAACTAATATAGACTAACTAATATACACTAACTAACAATGTGTAATATACACTAACTAACATACACTAACTAATATACACTAACTAACAATGTGTAACATACACTAACTAATAGCCTGAGGTGAATAACAGCCTGAGGTGAATAACAGCCTGAGGTGAATAACAGCCTGTGAGGTGAATAACAGCCTGAGGTGAATAACAGCCTGAGGTGAATAACAGCCTGTGAGGTGAATAACAGCCTGTGGTGAATAACAGCCTGTGAGGTGAATAACAACCTGAGGTGAATAACAGCCTGAGGTGAATAACAACCTGAGGTGAATAACAGCCTGAGGTGAATAACAACCTGAGGTGAATAACAGCCTGTGAGGTGAATAACAGCCTGAGGTGAATAACAGCCTGAGGTGAATAACAACCTGAGGTGAATAACAGCCTGTGGTGAATAACAGCCTGAGGTGAATAACAGCCTGAGGTGAATAACAGCCTGAGGTGAATAACGGCCTGAGGTGAATAACAGCCTGAGGTGAATAACAACCTGAGGTGAATAACAGCCTGAGGTGAATAACAGCCTGAGGTGAATAACAGCCTGAGGTGAATAACAGCCTGAGGTGAATAACAGCCTGATGTGAATAACAACCTGAGGTGAATAACAGCCTGAGGTGAATAACAGCCTGAGGTGAATAACAGCCTGAGGTGAATAACAGCCTGAGGTGAATAACGGCCTGATGTGAATAACAGCCTGTGAGGTGAATAACAGCCTGTGAGGTGAATAACAGCCTGAGGTGAATAACAGCCTGAGGTGAATAACGGCCTGAGGTGAATAACAGCCTGTGAGGTGAATAACAGCCTGTGAGGTGAATAACAGCCTGAGGTGAATAACAGCCTGAGGTGAATAACAGCCTGAGGTGAATAACAGCCTGAGGTGAATAACGGCCTGATGTGAATAACAGCCTGTGAGGTGAATAACAGCCTGAGGTGAATAACAGCCTGAGGTGAATAACAGCCTGAGGTGAATAACGGCCTGATGTGAATAACAGCCTGTGAGGTGAATAACAGCCTGTGGTGAATAACAGCCTGAGGTGAATAACAGCCTGAGGTGAATAACAGCCTGAGGTGAATAACAGCCTGAGGTGAATAACAGCCTGAGGTGAATAACAGCCTGAGGTGAATAACAGCCTGAGGTGAATAACAGCCTGAGGTGAATAACAACCTGAGGTGAATAACAGCCTGTGGTGAATAACAGCCTGATGTGAATAACAGCCTGTGAGGTGAATAACAGCCTGTGGAGTGAATAACAGCCTGTGAGGTGAATAACAGCCTGTGGGGTGAATAACAGCCTGTGGGGTGAATAACAGCCTGTGAGGTGAATAACAGCCTGTGAGGTGAATAACAGCCTGGTGGGTGAATAACAGCCTGGGGGTGAATAACAGCCTGTGAGGTGAATAACAGCCTGTGGGGTGAATAACAGCCTGTGGTGAATAACAGCCTGAGGTGAATAACAGCCTGAGGTGAATAACAGCCTGAGGTGAATAACAGTCTGAGGTGAATAACAGCCTGAGGTGAATAACAGCCTGTGGTGAATAACAGCCTGAGGTGAATAACAGCCTGAGGTGAATAACAGCCTGAGGTGAATAACAGTCTGAGGTGAATAACAGCCTGAGGTGAATAACAGCCTGAGGTGAATAACAGTCTGAGGTGAATAACAGCCTGTGAGGTGAATAACAGCCTGTGGGGTGAATAACAGCCTGTGAGGTGAATAACAGCCTGAGGTGAATAACAGCCTGAGGTGAATAACAGCCTGAGGTGAATAACAGCCTGAGGTGAATAACAGCCTGAGGTGAATAACAGTCTGAGGTGAATAACAGCCTGTGAGGTGAATAACAGCCTGTGGGGTGAATAACAGCCTGTGAGGTGAATAACAGCCTGTGAGGTGAATAACAGCCTGTGAGGTGAATAACAGCCTGTGAGGTGAATAACAGCCTGTGAGGTGAATAACAGCCTGTGGGGTGAATAACAGCCTGTGAGGTGAATAACAGCCTGTGAGGTGAATAACAGCCTGTGGGGTGAATAACAGCCTGTGGGGTGAATAACAGCCTGTGGAGTGAATAACAGCCTGTGAGGTGAATAACAGCCTGTGAGGTGAATAACAGCCTGTGGGGTGAATAACAGCCTGTGAGGTGAATAACAGCCTGTGGGGTGAATAACATGACTGGTGTATATGTTCTTACATAGACAGTACTAGAATTGTTATGTCAGTCCCCTTCTCTCCTCCAGTCCCTCGTATATATACTGTCTTCTCTGTGTGTTTGTGTAAACTTTCTCAAGACCCCACAAAACCAAAACTCATGAATCTTACACACAGAAGGACAGCAATCTCCCTCCTTCCACTCTCCCCCTCACCACATTGCTACCTCCCACCCACACTGTCTATCTTCTCCCACCCACTGTCTCTCTCTCTTTCTCCCACCCACTGTCTCTCTCTTTCTCCCACCCACTGTCTCTCTCTTTCTCCCACCCACTGTCTCTCTCTTTCTCCCACCCACTGTCTGCACTTTCTCTCTCTCTCTCTCTGGGTTCTAACTTAAAACCTCTTCTCTCTTTGTTTACCTCCTAAGCTCCTCCATGTCCTTCTGTCCATCAACAGGTGAACAGGCCTTTGATGTCATCAAAGGAAGAGTCATATGATGAACTCACTGAGAGAAAGTGAACTCACACTACCGCTGCGTTGCTCACTCCTGTGGTGTTTAAAAAAAAAAAATAAAAATAAAGTCAACTGTGAATCAATGCTTGGCCTTTCGTTCCCTGTGGCTGGATGGGATGTCCCTGGCCTGACCCAGTGAGTCAGGGGAGCAGACTGGACTGGGACGTATCCTCTGTGTCAGACACAACACATCACACACAACCTCAACCCCTAATATCTGACTGTCTGTCTGTGAGACTCGGCTCACTTTTTCTGTGAAACTACGGATGTCTGCTATTTGTACTGAGTGAGCCCTGCCCCACACTGGGACAGTGGTGGATGGGTTATATATGATGAGTAGGGACTTGAAGATCTGCTCAAATTATCAGAAAAAAAGAAAAAAAAAAAAACAACTATTGAGTTATAAGAGAGACAGTGTGTTTTGTTACCTAAGAGCTCAACGCTTAAATGACAAGTCAAAAACATGTTGTTTTTTTTTTAAATAAACATTTGCACTTAGGATCCTATCTTTATTGGCAGTGTTATCATTCCATTGTATCGCTCGAGTCCAACATATTGGAATATAACGTTACAGATGAATTCGTAAATAACACACTTGAATAAAGGTATAGCATCGAAACACATGCATCACTCTACTGGGAGTGTTGTAGGATCCTGAAAAAGTGTCATGTGGCTGTTTTTTTGGGAACCTTTGCTCATGTTGTGATGTAATGCATCGTTACCCTACTTTTGTGTTTTCTTGTACTTATGCATCTTGCTCAGGCCTTTATGTGAATTAATTGTGACAATACTATTTTTCCTGTTGTTGTAAATTTCCCTTTTGTGAATAATTATTTTTTTTGTTGTTGTTGTTGTTGTTGTTGTTGTTGTTTTTGTTGTTGTTACGGCTTTTGAACCAGCGCACATAGGTTAGTAATTTGCTAGCTAGCGATGTTAGCCATTTAGCTAAATTGGGATAACTGTAGTATTTTGTGACCTTTGTAGGGTGTGGATAACAAAAACATCATGCACTTCCTGTACTGTTTTTGTTCAGGCATGACGTGCTTCCTGTGTGCCAATCGTAAATTCAAAACTTTCCTCACATACAATGTAACTTCATTCACATTAAGGTACATCTGTTTTCACACATGAATATAAAACATGTATTTATATGTTAAACATGTTATTATATGTTAAAACATGTTATTATATGTTAAAACATGTTATTATATGTTAAACATGTTATTATATATGTTATTAATACACACCTGTACATATACAAATATAAGCACCCACCAATTATTACTATTATTTTTTTAAATGACAATCTCTGTAATTTGACTGTTTTCAGCAGAAGAGCAAGTCAATATTACGTTAAATTTTCTGTAAAAAATAAGTAATTATTCAAAGGTACAACGCATAGAGAGAGCTGATTAGCCATTCAACAATACTTTTGCTAACAGGACTCATGGCTTTGACCATGAAAGGTGTTTCTAGTGTGTTTCTGTTTAAGGATGCGTGTTGTTTTTGCCAGCCAGTCAGTTGAGGACGAGGGTGTTGTCAGATGTCAGGCTAAGTGACTCAGGTTGTGGAAAGAGAGACCTGTGTCGTTCTGTCCCCTTTCTCACACAGCCTTACGGTTTATCAGGATCCACATGCTGAGTCCAGCTGGCAGGAAACACACCATATCCTCATTCCCCAGCACAGATGGACTGGTCACGAAGAGGGGGTAGAGGGGGGTAAGGGGCAGGACAGGGGGCAGGGGGTAGAGGGGGGTAAGGGGCAGGACAGGGGGTAGAGGGGGGTAAGGGGCAGGCCTGGGGGTAGAGGGGGGTAAGGGGCAGGACAGGGGGCAGGGGGTAGAGGGGGGTAAGGGGCAGGACAGGGGGTAGAGGGGGGTAAGGGGCAGGACAGGGGGTAGAGGGGGGTAAGGGGCAGGACAGGGGGTAGAGGGGGTAAGGGGCAGGAGAGGACATGGGGTAGAGGGGGGTAAGGGGAAGGACAGGAGGCAGGGTGTAGATGGGGGTAAGGGACAGGGACGGGGGTAGAGGGGGGTAAGGGGCAGGACAGGGGGTAGAGGGGGGTAAGGGGCAGGACAGGGGGCAGGGGGTAGAGGGGGGTAAGGGGCAGGTCAGGGGGCAGGGGGTAGAGGGGCGTAAGTGGCAGGACAGGGGGTACAGGGGGGTAAGGGGCAGGACAGGGGGTAGAAGGGATTAAGGGGCAGGACAGGGGTCAGGGGGTAGAGGGGGGTAAGGGGCAGGACAGGGGGCAGGGGGTAGAGGGGGGTAAGGGGCAGGACAGGGGGTAGAAGGGGGTAAGGGGCAGGACAGGGGGTAGAGGGGGTAAGGGGCAGGACAGGGGGTAGAGGGGGGTAAGGGGTCGGGACAGGGGGCAAGGGGTAGAGGGGGGTAAGGGGCAGGATAGGGGGCAGGGGGTAGAGGGGGGTAAGGGGCAGGACAGGGTGTAGAGGGGGTAAGGGGCAGGACAGGGGGCAGGGTGTAGAGGGGGGTAAGGGGCAGGACAGGGTGTAGAGGGGGGTAAGGGGCAGGACAGGAGGTAGAGGGGGGTAAGAGACAGGACAGAGGGGCAGGGGGTAGAGTGGGGTAAGGGGCAGGAAACGGGTGTGAGAGGGTGTGGTTGCGGGTCCATTCCTGAGAGGCCTCTTCTATATCACATGTAGATCTCTGTCTAAACATAGAGATCCCCGCCCCAACTCACAAACTGGACTGCCTCAATCTGGTAACGCTTCTCTTCTGCATAGCTCTGCTGCCACCTGGAGGTTGTTTGACACTATTGCACCCTGTTACTTATAGCTTCTGTGATTCTGTATGGCCTAATAATGAGCCAGCATAGGTTCTCTATACAGAATAGTAAAGCTTGTTGTTCTATTCTAAATTAACATGAAATGACAGATGGCAACAGTGTATGTGAAATTTGGCCAAGCAATTCCAAAATGTTCCTTCAGTGTAGACTAATTACTTATTATTTCAGTTTAACTTATTTAAAATTCAAAGAATTCTGCTTATTTCTGTTAAAACCTAGTGTCAATGGTTGTTTTCTTTTTTCTTTTTTTCAAATTAGGACAACTCTACTACCACAGACAGTTCACGCTTCAGTGGAGCGATTGAAAACTGACCCGAGATCAGGGCTCAGTGGAAAAGTGTAGTTTGCGACCATAGAACCGCAACGTGCGCACTTTGCGACTGTACTGTTAATGGCGAACGATACGGCAACATCCGCAAGCGGCAGCAGCAGAGAGAAGATGGCGGAGGGAGATAAAAATGCAGAGAAACTCAAGGAGAAGGCGAATAATTGCTTTAAAGGTAATATGACAACAACCTCGTAAAGTGGTTCTAGATTAACGTTATCGTTCAATATATCTGGACAAAGTCTGTAATGATCCAAATTCAGTGTCCCTTCATATGGGCAACAACGGTGGATTTGTCTAGCACACATGAGCCGGTTGCTATGCTATCAGCTAGCTAAACGGCGCATTGCTACAGTGGACAGTTGTTGCTATGCTATCAGCTAGCTAAACGGCGCATTGCTACGGTGGACAGTTGTTGCTATGCTATCAGCTAGCTAGCTAGCTAAACGGCGCATTGCTACAGTGGACAGCGGCTGCTATGCTAGTTAGCATACCCGCTAACACACTCGTGAAAACGTGCCTCACAGTCGTGTGGTTGTGTTGTCGTCGCAACTTCGTTCTTCTTGAAAACAGAAAACGATCCACTTAAAAATATATATATTCCATGTAATATTGATAATTGTGATTATCCAGTATGTCCTAACTGATGTCGATGACACCGACCAGATTTGTTCTAGATGTCTTTCACGCTAAACAAGTCGGTATTGTGTCAGTAGCACACAGACAGGCCATGTCAAGTCATTCATTCGCTAGCTAGTTACTGTTCCTTAGAAAACAACATGATTTCACTGTTTCAGTTTTAATTTTGCAAGTTGACACCCGTCGTCATATATTTAACGATTGGAGAGAAAAAAAAAACCTGTCTCACACTTAATCATAGACTTTGCACATAATAACCCTAAATCACATCGCTACTAAAGTTAGCTTAATAGGAAAGTGGCAAGGCCCCCAAATCCAGATACCCCATAGCCGCGGTAGAACAAAACATCAACATGTTTTTTTTCACACCCCTAATGTCTCTCATATGAAATGGATGGTTGTGTAAAAAAATATTTTCCTTCAAAAGGGGTTAAATTGATAGCTATTGTGACACACCCCCAGGGCACTCAACAGTGCGACCATTTTACTCGCATATGCGCCTATTTTTTATTTTTTTATTTACGAGCCCCAGTGGATTCTAGCTTTTAATATCTAAAATATTTTTCGTTGTGCTCCTAAATGTCTTTGTGTGTGTGGTAAACATTTTCAACATAGGTACTTATATTCTCCATGTGAAAAAGGTAAGGGAAGTACAGAATAATACCTGGCTGGAGGGGCGATCATGTAACCAACCCAATATTGCGAGCTCTGATATTGCTAAAAATGTGGAACGCAAGTAGTTTATTTTCTGTCCTTTATACACAACCAAACAGCGGTTGGTGCATATTTGAAATATAGACCTGTAAACATAATGCCAACTATGAATATTTTTTTTAATGAATGTAAGCGTTACTTTTTGGTGGCTGATTTTAATAGACAACTTTCAAGTCATATTTCCTCCCATTTAGTGCTGCCTGACAAACATGCATGCAGTTACACGTGTTTTCTTGAAACGTTGTGGCTATTATCATCAGCTCGAAGGAAAACACGTTGGCTCAGACGTGGGGATTGGATTTTTTTTTGTGGTCCAAGGTTCTTTTTTTTGTAACGTTAGCCCCTCCTACCCTTGTCATGAAGTCAGTGGCCACCACAGATTATCTTTGGAGCCACCATGGATGTAGCCTCACATCTAATATGACGTCCAAAAACAAATATGGCAGCCATAGTACCATTTGATTGAGGTTAAATCACGTGTAAATATGTATTGTTTTTCCAGAATTGTGTGCAACACTCATCCCCGTGAAGACTTTGGTGTATTTTTTTGTTGTTGTCCTAAAACCTATATGGCCAACAGGATTACAATCAAACGCCTTCGCCTGCATATACAACGAACCAAAAAATATAAACGCAACATGTAAAGTGATGTTTCATGAGCTGAAATAAAAGACCCCAGATCCATGTGCACAAGAAGCTTATTTCTCTTAAATGTTGTTAAAAATAATCCATCCACCTGACGGGTGTGGCAGATTATCTAACCTCTCTGGATTAAAACCAAATTATGATGCGTATACTATATTACGTATTGGATCACTTAAAAAATACATTACCGTGTAGTTTGCCAATAAAATGTTCTGACAGGATGTGGACGTCCTCTGTATATCCCCCCACCCCCCCACAAAAAAAAATATCTCACTACTGTACATTTTCATAGAATGTTAGCAAAAATAGATAACTTCTTGCTACCATGGAAAGGAAAATACCTGTCTAGTTGTGGACAAATCACCCTGATTATCTCTTTAGTCATATCCCAGTTTACCTATTTGCTTATGGTCTTGCCTACACCTAGTCACCTGTTTTAAATTTTAAATTAAAATTATATTTAAATTTAAATTATATGAGCAAAAAATGTATTTTTTAAAATTTGGAATGACAAGCTAGACAAAATTGAAAAGGGCCTGTTTTATATAATGAATATGAATTTGGAGGGCAGAATTGATGAAATATTAAAGCATTTAGACCTCTCACTAAAGGTGTCAGCCATACAAAAGTTATACTTCCATCCAAACGGGTTCTCTAGCAGATTAGTAAGAATGTCTCACCCCATGTTCAAGAATATCCTTTTCCCCTTTATTCAGATTACAACCTCTCACTTTCAGTTATTTGAAAATGAAATAATTTCCAAAATATAGTTATTTTTAAAACAAGCAATAGAAAGTTGGTTGCGATTTCAGTTTAATCCACCAAGAAAAGACAGAACAAATAATACAACAATTATTGTGGTTAAACTCAAGTCTACTAATTGATAAAAAAAACCCAACATTTTAATAAGGTATATCTTTGTAAATGATATCATAAATAGGACTGGTGGAGTTATGTCACATATGCAGCTAAAGAAATATATGGAAATGTCTGCTCTACCCAAAGTGACAACCAACTAATTGCAGCATTATCACAAAAATGGAAGAAGCAAGTGGAAGGGGGGAAAAATGTCCACGTTATTCCAAGTCCTGCATACTCACCAGACATGTCACCCGTTGAGCATGTTTGGGATGCTCTGGATCGACGTGTACGACAGCATGTTCCAGTTCCTGCCAATATCCAGCAACTTCACACAGCCGTTGAAGAGGAGTGGGATAACATTCCACAGGCCACAATCAACAGCCTGATCAACGCTACGCGAAGGAGATGTGTCACGCTGCATGAGACAAATGGTGGTCACACCAGATACTGACTGGTTTTCTGATCCACGTCCCTACTTAAAAAAAGAAGGTGACCAGCAGATGCGTATCTGTATTCCCAGTCGTGACGTAAATAGATTAGTGTCTACGGGATTATTTCAATCCACCGAGTTCCTTTTATATAAACGGTAACTCAGTAAACTCTTTTTTTCTCCGGCGGCGGCCTGCGGCTGCCCGGTGGGAAGCAACTCAACATTGAAGTGCACTGATTGAAATAGCTAGCTAGCTACATGGCCATAACTCGATGTGCATGTGTCTGCATATTGTTATATCAACCATCATGTTTATTTAAAAAAAAATATATATATTTACAGTGGGGCAAAAAAGTATTTAGTCAGCCACCAATTGTGCAAGTTCTCCCACTTAAAAAGATGAGAGGCCTGTAATTTTCATCATAGGTACACTTCAACTATGACGGACAATTATTTTTTTTTTATCCAGAAAATCACATTGTAGGATTTTTAATGAATTTAATTGCAAATTATGGTGGAAAATAAGCATTTGGTCACCTACAAACAAGCAAGATTTCTGGCTCTCACAGACCTGTAACTTCTTCTTTAAGAGGCTCCTCTGTCCTCCACTCGTTACCTGTATTAATGGCACCTGTTTGAACTTGTTATCAGTATAAAAGACACCTGTCCACAACCTCAAACAGTCACACTCCAAACTCCACTATGGCCAAGACCAAAGAGCTGTCAAAGGACACCAGAATCAACATTGTAGACCTGCACCAGGCTGGGAAGACTGAATCTGCAATAGGTAAGCAGCTTGGTTTGAAGAAATAAACTGTGGGAGCAATTATTAGGAATTGGAAGACATACAAGACCACTGATAATCTCCCTCGATCTGGGGCTCCACGCAAGATCTCACCCCGTGGGGTCAAAATGATCACAAGAACGGTGAGCAAAAATCCCAGAACCACACGGGGGGACCTAGTGAATGACCTGCAGAGAGCTGGGACCAAAGTAACAAAGCCTACCATCAGTAACACACTACGCCGCCAGGGACTCAAATCCTGCAGTGCCAGACGTGTCCCCCTGCTTAAGCCAGTACATGTTTAAGTGGGAGAACTTGCACATTTTGGTGGCTGACTAAATACTTTTTTGCCCCACTGTGTGTGTGTGTGTGTGTGTGTGTATGTATATATATACGTAAAGTATACAAACAGACAATGATAAAATATGTTAGTGGGTACAACAAATTGCAGATTATACAAAGACCTTAAAACGGAAACCGAGGAGCACATTCTCCCATTCAAAAAAAAAAAACTAGTCATCAAGAATATTAACAATTATATTCATAGTTTTATCTTTCCATAATTTTTTTTTGCATGTAGACAATGCCAAAATAAATGCAAAAAAAATGTTTCTGGATGCTCAACATAAAAAGTAGTTAATGTCTTTTTTGAGTTTCTTCAGGTAATGATTCGCAGGGTAATACTTATGGATCATTCTGAAAAGAGACCTCTTTGACCTTGTTAATTAACAAGCAGGTCTTTTTTTCACAACGGGATATTATTGACCAAATGTATTCGAGTAAGTTGTGACATAAGGAATAGATACAATATCCCTTTGAAATAAAGCAGGTCTGTTGTTCTGAGGGAACAAGGGAGAAACACTATCTCTATTGGATAGTCAACTGGATTAAGCGAAGGTAGGTCAACAAGATGAGGTCTGGCTACACCTATAAATAACATGAGAGTTCCAGATGGAATAGTATCACAAAGACTATGGAGAAGTCTCTAGGAGGGTAGGTCAACAAGGTGAGGTCTGGCTACAACTATAAATAACATGAGAGTTCCAGATGGAATAGTATCAGAGACTATGGAGAAGTCTCTAGGAGGGTAGGTCAACAAGGTGAGGTCTGGCTACACCTATAAATAACATGAGAGTTCCAGATGGAATAGCATCAAAGACTATGGAGAAGTCTCTAGGAGGGTAGGTCAACAAGGTGAGGTCTGGCTACAACTATAAATAACATGAGAGTTCCAGATGGAATAGTATCACAAAGACTATGGAGAAGTCTCTAGGAGGGTAGGTCAACAAGGTGAGGTCTGGCTACAACTATAAATAACATGAGAGTTCCAGATGGAATAGTATCAGAGACTATGGAGAAGTCTCTAGGAGGGTAGGTCAACAAGGTGAGGTCTGGCTACACCTATAAATAACATGAGAGTTCCAGATGGAATAGCATCAAAGACTATGGAGAACCTTCTAGGTGTAACAGGGATATTGTAACTAGATAAAAAAAATTCCTCATAATTGAGTAACAATCCTTCTGTATTAAACAGTTGCCTCACCAGTAGGATATGATTACTAAACCAGTTCTTAAAAAATAAAGACTCGTTTCTATACAACATATCCTTATTATTCCAAACGAAATACCTACGTGGGGAAAAATTATGTTTATATATTAACGACCACGCTAAGAATACTTGTCAATGAAAAGCAGATCATTTTGTAGGAATCTCATCAATGTTATAGTTACTATAGTTACAAAGTGACATAAAATTGAAGTCACCAAATCGGGAGAAGATATGAGGGGTGAAATTCCAAGTTGAAGGTGGATTCTTTAAGAAATGTTTTAGCCCAATTTATCTCAAGTATTATTCAAAGTAGGAAAATCCCCCAAAATATGAGACCACCATATTCATATGTGTGTTCATAATGACAGATTTCCTAATATAATGTGTACGATTTTTCCAGATGAAGTTGAAAATCATTTGGTCAACCGCTTTACCTATTTTGTTGTCAAGATGGAGGGACTGGGCTGTATGTAGGGGACTGGGCTGTATGTAGGGGACTGGGCTGTATGTAGGGGACTGGGCTGTATGTAGGGGACTGGGCTGTGTGTAGGGGACTGGGCTGCGTGTAGGGGACTGGGCTGCGTGTAGGGGACTGGGCTGCGTGTAGGGGACTGGGCTGCGTGTAGGGGACTGGGCTGCGTGTAGGGGACTGGGCTGCGTGTAGGGGACTGGGCTGCGTGTAGGGGACTGGGCTGCGTGTAGGGACTGGGCTGCGTGTAGGGGACTGGGCTGCGTGTAGGGGACTGGGCTGCGTGTAGGGGACTGGGCTGCGTGTAGGGGACTGGGCTGCGTGTAGGGGACTGGGCTGCGTGTAGGGGACTGGGCTGCGTGTAGGGGACTGGGCTGCGTGTAGGGGTCTGGGCTGCGTGTAGGGGTCTGGGCTGTGTGTAGTGACTGGGATGCATAAGTAAGTCTGGAGATACCTTCAACTTTAGAAAGCAATACTCTACCTTTCAAGGATAAATCCCTCTGCAACCAATGGCTCAACTTTTTTTTGTTTTTTTTCAATAATAGGTATGACATTTTAATGAACGTCTTTCATGTTGATCCTTAGATATGGTTATCCCAAGGTATGTTACTTTTTCCTCAACTGAAATAGTGCATATAGAGGGTATTGGTCTTTAACAGCAAACAATTCACACAATTTATCACGTCGGCTGCTCACATCGGCTGCGTCTTTCAAAAAGAGGGTGGTGTCCATCTGCACGCTGACCAATGATAATATCTCTGTCAGCAATAGAGATCCCTTTTAATATCTCTGTCAGCAATAGAGATCCCTTTTTATATTGCAGGATTTCACAGAACTTGTAAGAAGTTGTGTTGCAAGCAGGAAGAGGTAAGGTGAAATTGGGCAACCTTGCCTAATTCCTCTTTTCAAATCAAATCTAGTAGAAGTCCCATCCTTTAATTTTATGGAACTGTTTCCATTTCATTTAAAGAGTTTTTATAGTACTACAAAATAATTCCCCAAATCCAAATTTCTCAAGGGAGAGAAAGAGTGGAACATGAGTTTCTATATCGAAGTTTTAGTGTCTATCTTCGAAGATTAGATCAAAATAGTCAATAACCCCAGTCGGATATTAATCGATATGTCTATTCCTCATGAAGCCAGATTGAGTCTCCTCTATAATTGAGTCCAATACTGCCTTCATTCTTTTTTGCAAATATAGAGGCCAATATTTTGTAGTTGTTATTGAGCAGGCAGATTGGATGCCAATTATGGAGGAGAAGCCAGTCTTTCTTGGGCTTAGGCATTAATGTAATCAGACCTTGAGTCAAACTGGGAGGGAGAGCATTATTTACAATGCTTTCGGAAAATACCTCAAACAGAAATGGGGCCAACTGTTGAGAAACAGTTTTGTAAAACTCAGCAGATATACCGTCAGTCCCAGGAGACGTATTATTTGTAAGGTGTTCAATAGAATAAATAATCTCTTCAACTATGATAGTGTCATCACACTGTTCCCCCTCCGCCTCCCCAATTGATTTCACATCCCCCAGAGAGTCACAAAAAAAAAATAGATGAGGAAACCTCACAATACTTAGAACTATATAAATTCCCGTAGAAGTTGCAACTAAAGTTAGAAATTAATTTGGGATCATCTGTGATTAGACCGGTCATATTTAATTGTTGAAATGTATTATTTTGAGAGTGGTGTTTTTCTAACCTGAAAAAATAAGAAGCATTTTTGTTCATCCTCCTCCAGCCACTTCTTCCTAGATCTGACAAAGGCTTCCCTCTGCTTTCAGTTTATACATATCATCCAACTTGTGTTGTAGCTCAAACAGAACAGATGTGTCCTCCTCTGAGAGACTTTCAACAGGCTTTTTAACAAGAAGTGATCTTTGTACTTAAACTTTCTTCTTCAGCTCTCCTCGTCTTGGCGTCAATACTCCCATATTTTCCAACCTAATATTTAAATATCTCCCAGTTATTACTGTATGAATTGTCATTTATAGCTTTGTTCCAGAAGTGTGTAATTTAAATTGTACCCTGATAAGCTACACTGCACCTAATCACCTGACACTGACGTCATCAGGGCGCAACGTATCTTTGTTGCTAAACGCTGTCGAACGCTGAAACGTGAACTATCTGGTCCCGGGATCCTTCCAGAAAGACGAGCTAGATTAGCTGGCTCGGCGGTCTCAAACGTAGGCAGCTATTGGATGCTTCCAACGTTGCAGGAGCTGCATTTTACTTTGCTTTGTTCCGGGACGATGTGGACCGAGTTGACTTTCAATGTAGTAATTGCTTGCTTGTGGAGGACTACAGGAGCGAAGTAGCTACTCTTAGCAAGCAATGTAGCAAACCTACATAAACTACTGGGGAACCCACGCCCACCTACTTTTTATTTTTCTTCCAACCCCAGTAGCCGGACGCCGCTCTGGTCTGGTGGAGGTTTCGCCGCCGTGTCGGCTCTCCACAGCCGACTGGCCGGTTCTAGGCAGGGTTCCATCCCCGACGGGGTCTCCCCCTTCCCTGGAGAACAGAGCTGTTCTCGACCCAACCAACCAGCCATGGAGGTACGTCACTCACCGTGGAAGTCGAAGAAGTCGTCCTCTGGCAACGGGGGTCTCCATGGAGATGTTGAGCCCGGAACTGACACAGACCAGAAACAGCTTTGCTGACCTGGATCAAGAGGTTCCGGTACCTTCGTCCGTGGTGGCTTCCCAATCAAGATCGAATCCGGAGGTACCTGCGTCTTCGTCCTCAGTTCTGTCTCCCTCTCCGGTGGCTTCTACCTCGGGTTCAGATCCTCGAAGCTCCCGCCCTCATCAGACCGCGAGGCTACCTGAGAGACTGGCCTATTCACCAGCTGTCATCATAGGCAGCTCTATGGTGAGAAACATCTCGGTTCCCAAGCAAAACCCCTGTGCTACCCAGGAGAACGAGTACAAGGCTGCTTCCGACTGTTCTACCACAGATGCCGGGAGATGACAGTGTCGTAGTCCATGTGGGGTCAAACTACATCAGGAGGGCTAGCTCGGAACATTTTAAAATTGATTTTAAAGAACTGATTTTGGCATTAAAAGACTCCCAAAAACAGCCAATAATTTCAGGTCCAGTACCATCGTTGGGCCGCGGGTGTGAAAGATTCAGCAGACAGCTGGCATTACACATCTGGCTAAAAGACTACTGTAGCTCTGCTGGAGTCACTTGTATTGATAACTTTGACACCTTCTGGAAACAGAAGATACTCTACATGAATGACGCAGTCCTTCCAAATCATCTTGGCTCCTGGACTCTGTCCAAGCATTTCAAGGTTGTGTTGAAGCAATGACTGGTAAATGATCCAGGACCAGCTCAGTTAATCCCTACCCCATTGACTGGTAAATGATCCAGGACCAGCTCAGTTAATCCCTACCATTGACTGGTAAATGATCCAGGACCAGCTCAGTTAATCCCTACCATTGACTGGTAAAGGATCCAGGACCAGCTCAGTTACTCCCTACCATTTACTGGTAAATGGTCCAGGACCAGCTCAGTTAATCCCTACCATTGTGTCAATGAGTCGTCATAATGCTGCATCAAATGTACATGATCTTAGGGGCATTGGTAAACACAAGTAATTTAATTTATGTACTCCTAATTGCACTGAATATATCTGTTTATCAGCTATTGTAAGCAGTAGTCATGATCCAATAAACCAGAGTTACACTGTTAGCACTTAGGCAGTGTGCCCTAGTAGGAAGACCACTTTATATAGCTCACCCTGCACTATCAGCTCCAATGTAAATAACATGAGTAAGTCTACCTCTGATAAGCTTCCCAGTAAAAGCATTAAAAAACAATCAAGCAACCCAGAAAAGTGCTAAAAAAAAATAGCCCATATTAACATATGTAGCCTAAGAAACAAGGTCAATGAAGTCAATAACTTGCTTGTAACAGTCGGAATATGAATGTCATCTATCTCTGAAACCGAAATGCCAACGGAGGCGGTATTGCGGTCTATATTCAGAACCACATTCCTGTAAAGCTTAGAGAGGATCTCATGTTAAATACTGTTGAAGTAATATGGCTACAGGTTCAGCTGCTTCACCTAAAGTTGGGAAAATGCTATAGACCACCAAATGCTAACAATCAGTATCTGGATAACGTGTGAAATGCTTGATAATGTATGAGATATCAACAGAGAGGTATATTTTCTGAGTGATTTAAATATTGACTGGTTTTCATCAAGCTCAGGAAAAAACTTCAATCTGTAACCAGTGCCTGCAACCTGGTTCAGGTTATCAGTCAACCTACCAGGGTAGTTAGAAACAGCACAGGAATAAAATCATCATCATGTTTTGATCACATTTTTACTAACGCTGCAGATATTTGCTTTAAAGCTGTATCCAAATCCATCAGATGTAGTGATCACAATATAGTATCCATATCTAGGAAAACCAAAGATCCAAAGGCTCGGCCGAATATAGTGTATAAGAGGTCATACAATAAGTTTGTAGTGATTCCTATGTTGATGATGTAAATAATATTCGTTGGTCTGCGGTGTGTAACGAGGAGCAACCAGACGTTGCACTTGACACATTTATGGAACTACTTATTCCAGTTACTAATAAGCACGCTCCGAAATGACTGTAAAAACTGTTCAAGCCCCTTGGATTGACGAGGAATTCCAACTGATTGGCAAGGTGGTGAAAAAAGTATTGTTGTCTATCAACAATGACAAGCCACCGGGGTCTGACAACTTGGATGGAAAATTACTGAAGATAATAGCGGACGATATTGCCACTCCTATTTGCCACATCTTCAATTTAAGCCTACTAGAGAGCGTGTGCCCTCAGGCCTGGAGGGAAGTTAGTCATTCCGCTACCCAACAATAGTATCACTGGCTCCAATAGCCGACCAATCAGCCTGTTACCAACCCGTAGTTAACTTCTGGAAAAAAAATAATGTTTGATCAGATACAATTATTTTTTACAGTAAACAAATTTAAAACAATTTCAGCATGCTTATAGGGAAGGACACTCAACAAGCACAGCACTTACACAAATGACTGATGATTGGCTGAGAGAAATTGGCTTTTGATATTATTAATCATAGTCTACTGCTGGAAAAAACCTTTGTGTTATGGCTTTACACCCCCTGCTATAATGTTGATAAAGAGTTACTTGTCTAACAGAACACAGAGGGTGTTCTTTAATGGAAGCCTATCAAATATAATCCAGTTAGAATCAGGAATTCCCCAGGGTAGCTGTTTAGGCACATTGCTTTTTTAAATTTTTACTAATGACATGCCACTGACTTTGAGTAAAGCCATAGTTTCTTTGTATGCGGTTGACTCAACACTATACACATCAGCTACTACAACGACTGAAATGACTGCAACACTCAACAAAGAGCTGCAGTTAGTTTCAGAGTCGATGGCAAGGAATAAGTTCGCCCTAAATATTTCTAAAACAAAGCATTGTATTTGGAACAAAACACTCACTAAATCCTAAACCTCAACTAAAACTTGTAATCAATAATGTGGAAATTGAGTAAGTTGAAATAACTAAACTGCTTGGAGTAACACTAGATTTTAAATTGTCATGGTCAAAACATGTTGATACAGTAGTAGTTAAAATGGGGAGAAGTCTGTCTATAATAAAGCGATGCTCTACCTTCTTAACAGCACTATCAACAAGGCAGGTCCTACAGGCCCTAGTTTCTACCTTCTTAACAGCACTATCAACAAGGCAGGTCCTACAGGCCCTAGTTTCTACCTTCTTAACAACACTATCAACAAGGCAGGTCCTACAGGCCCTAGTTTCTACCTTCTTAACAACACTATCAACAAGGCAGGTCCTACAGGCCCTAGTTTCTACCTTCTTAACAACACTATCAACAAGGCAGGTCCTACAGGCCCTAGTTTCTACCTTCTTAACAACACTATCAACAAGGCAGGTCCTACAGGCCCTAGTTTCTACCTTAACAGCACTATCAACAAGGCAGTTCCTACAGGCCCTAGTTTCTACCTTAACAGCACTATCAACAAGGCAGGTCCTACAGGCCCTAGTTTCTACCTTCTTAACAGCACTATCAACAAGGCAGGTCCTACAGGCCCTAGTTTCTACCTTCTTAACAATACTATCAACAAGGCAGGTCCTACAGGCCCTAGTTTCTACCTTCTTAACAACACTATCAACAAGGCAGGTCCTACAGGCCCTAGTTTCTACCTTCTTAACAACACTATCAACAAGGCAGGTTCTACAGGCCCTAGTTTCTACCTTCTTAACAACACTATCAACAAGGCAGGTCCTACAGGCCCTAGTTTCTACCTTAACAGCACTATCAACAAGGCAGTTCCTACAGGCCCTAGTTTCTACCTTAACAGCACTATCAACAAGGCAGGTCCTACAGGCCCTAGTTTCTACCTTCTTAACAACACTATCAACAAGGCAGGTCCTACAGGCCCTAGTTTCTACCTTCTTAACAACACTATCAACAAGGCAGGTTCTACAGGCCCTAGTTTCTACCTTCTTAACAACACTATCAACAAGGCAGGTCCTACAGGCCCTAGTTTTGTCGCACCTTGACTACTGTTTAGTCGTGTGGTCAGGTACCACAAAAAAGGACTTAGGAAAATTGCAATTGGCTCAGAACAGAGAAGCACAGATAGCAAATATTAATAATATGCATATCAATCCCTCCTGGCTGACAGTGGAGGAGAGATTGACTTTATCACTACTTGTCTTTGTGAGAGGTATTGACATGTTGAATGCACCGAGCTGTCTGTCTAAACTACTGGCACACAGCTCGGATACCCATGCATACCCCACAAGACATGCCACCAGAGGTCTCTTCACAGTCCAGAACAGACTACGGGAGGCACACAGTACTACATAGAGCCATGACTACATGGAACTCTATTCCACAGTACTACACAGAGCCATGACTACATGGAACTCTACTCCACAGTACTACATAGAGCCATGACTACATGGAACTCTATTCCACAGTACTACATAGAGCCATGACTACATGGAACTCTATTCCACAGTACTACCTAGAGCCATGACTACATGGAACTCTATTCCACAGTACTACATAGAGCCATGACTACATGGAACTCTATTCCACAGTACTACATAGAGCCATGACCACATGGAACTCTATTCCACAGTACTACATAGAGCCATGACTACATGGAACTCTATTCAACAGTACATAGAGCCATGACACAGTCCCCAAGTCCAGAACAGACTACGGGAGGGGCAACATTACTACATAGAGCCGTGACTACATGGAACTCTATTCCACATCAGGTAACTGATGCAGCAGTAGAATCAGATTTAAATTAACAGGCAAACATACACCTTATGGAACAGTGTGGACTGTGAAGAGACACGCGCATAGGCACAGACACATCCACACACGCACACGATACCATACACACTATGCATGGATTTAGTACTGTAGATATGTGTTAGTGGTGGAGTAGGGGCCTGAGGGCACACAGTGTGTTGTGAAATCTGTGAATGTATTGTATAAACTGCCTTAATTTTGCTGTACCCCAGGAAGAGTAGCTAAAGGGGATCCATAATAAATACACTACAGTACCCTGATACGCTACAGTACCCTGATACACTACAGTACCCTGATACACTACAGTACCCTGATACACTACACTACAGTACCCTGATACGCTACAGTACCCTGATACGCTACGCTACAGTACCCTTATACGCTACGCTACAGTACCCTGATACGCTACACTACAGTACCCTGATACACTACACTACAGTACCCTGATACACTACAGTACCCTGATACGCTACAGTACCCTGATACGCTACGCTACAGTACCCTTATACGCTACGCTACAGTACCCTTATACGCTACGCTACAGTACCCTGATACGCTACACTACAGTACCCTGATACACTACACTACAGTACCCTGATACGCTACACTACAGTACCCTTATACACTACACTACAGTACCCTGATACACTACAGTACCCTGATACACTACAGTACCCTGATACACTACAGTACCCTGATACGCTACAGTACCCTGATACACTACACTACAGTACCCTGATACACTACAGTACCCTGATACACTACACTACAGTACCCTGATACGCTACAGTACCCTGATACACTACAGTACCCTGATACACTACACTACAGTACCCTGATACACTACAGTACCCTGATACACTACACTACAGTACCCTGATACGCTACACTACAGTACCCTGATACACTACAGTACCCTGATACACTACACTACAGTACCCTGATACGCTACACTACAGTACCCTGATACACTACAGTACCCTGATACACTACAGTACCCTGATACACTACAGCACCCTGGTACACTACACTACAGTACCCTGATACACTACAGCACCCTGGTACACTACACTACAGTACCCTGATACACTACAGCACCCTGATACACTACAGTACCCTGATACACTACAGTACCCTGATACACTACAGCACCCTGATACACTACAGCACCCTGATACACTACAGCACCCTGGTACACTACACTACAGTACCCTGATACACTACAGTACCCTGATACACTACAGCACCCTGATACACTACAGTACCCTGATACACTACAGTACCCTGATACACTACAGCACCCTGATACACTACAGTACCCTGATACAGTACACTACAGTACCCTGATACACTACAGTACCCTGATACACTACACTACAGTACCCTGATACACTACAGCACCCTGATACACTACAGTACCCTGATACACTACAGTACCCTGATACACTACAGTACCCTGATACACTACAGTACCCTGATACACTACAGTACCCTGGTACACTACAGTACAGTACCCTGATACACTACAGTACCCTGATACACTACAGTACAGTACCCTGATACACTACAGTACCCTGATACACTACAGCACCCTGATACACTACAGCACCCTGATACACTACAGTTGCAGGTTAGCGTTTCCATGGTGTAGCTAGTTATTGTAGCCACTGTTATCCTGCTATGTAACCCATCAATGTGTTGGATTGCACTTGAAATCCAGGATAACCTAACGCTTCCATAGCACAGCAGCACAGCAGTGGTAAGATAACCCTTGATCAATTAGCCTTGTCAATCCACCCGCTAAGGGAAAGACACTTCCCAATGTGTGTGTTTTTTATTTATTATTATTATTTGTACCTTTATTTAACTAGGTTAAGAACAAATTCTTATTTTCAATGACGGCCTAGGAACAGTGGGTTAACTGGTCTAGGAACAGTGGGTTAACTGGTCTAGGAACAGTGGGTTAACTGGTCTAGGAACAGTGGGTTAACTGGTCTAGGAACAGTGGGTTAACTGGTCTAGGAACAGTGGGTTAACCTGGTCTAGGAACAGTGGGTTAACTGCCTATTCAGGGGCAGAACGACAGATTTGTACCTCGGGGATTTGAACTTGCAACCTTTTGGTTACTAGTCCAACACTCTAACCACTAGGCTACCTGCCTCCTCTACACTCTAACCACTAGGCTACCCTGCCACCTCTACACTCTAACCACTAGGCTACCTGCCACCTCTACACTCTAACCACTAGGCTACCCTGCCACCTCTACACTCTAACCACTAGGCTACCTACCGCCTCTACACTCTAACCACTAGGCTACCCTGCCGCCCCCGGTTTGTCTTCCAGTGGCATACATTTTTTAGAGTTCAACCTTTGAACCTTGTGTCATTATGCTATGACTTTGCTCAATACCGCCATTGACAGCTCCACGGGCTTCTTTGACAAGTTGAGTAGCTCGTTCCTTGATAGGCAATAAGCCAATAAATGCAGATTATTGAAGCGAATGAGTGACTCGAGAGAAAGTCCACTATAGCCTTGAAAAGTGGAACTGATTCCAATCTAAATGAATGTGATGTTTTCTAGAGAAAGACTATGACAATGAATGTGATGATGTTTTCTAGAGAAAGACTATGACAGTGAATGTGATGTTGTTTTCTAGAGAAAGACTATGACAATGAATTTGATGATGTTTTCTAGAGAAAGACTATGACAGTGAATGTGATGTTGTTTTCTAGAGAAAGACTATGACAGTGAATGTGATGTTGTTTTCTAGAGAAAGACTATGACAATGAATGTGATGTTGTTTTCTAGAGAAAGACTATGACAATGCAATCAAATACTACACGGAGGCGTTGGAGCTCAACCCGGCCAACGCCATCTACTTCTCCAACCGCAGCCTGGCGTACCTGCGGACAGAATGCTATGGCTACGCTCTGGCCGACGCCACCAAGTGTCTGGAGATAGACAAGAACTACATCAAGGGCTACTATCGCCGAGCCACATCCAACATGGCCCTGGGCAAGTTCAAGGCTGCACTCAAAGACTACGAGACGGTAAGACCGGACACGGTTAGACAGGAGAGTTAAAGGTACACTCTTAGGAAGATGACAGGAGAGGAAGCTTCCAGGTACTCTTTAGGAAGATGACAGGAAAGGAAGCTTCCAGGTACTCTTTAGGAAGATGACAGGAGAGGAAGCTTCCAGGTACTCTTAGGAAGGTGACAGGAGAGGAAGCTTCAAGGTACTCTTAGGAAGATGACAGGAGAGGAAGCTTCCAGGTACTCTTAGGAAGATGATAGGAGAGGAAGCTTCAAGGTACTCTTTAGGAAGATGACAGGAGAGGAAGCTTCAAGGTACTCTTTAGGAAGATAGGAGAGGAAGCTTCCAGGTACTCTTTAGGAAGATGACAGGAGAGGAAGCTTCAAGGTACTCTTAGGAAGATAGGAGAGGAAGCTTCCAGGTACTCTTTAGGAAGATGACAGGAAAGGAAGCTTCCAGGTACTCTTTAGGAAGATGACAGGAGAGGAAGCTTCCAGGTACTCTTAGGAAGGTGACAGGAGAGGAAGCTTCAAGGTACTCTTAGGAAGATGACAGGAGAGGAAGCTTCCAGGTACTCTTAGGAAGATGATAGGAGAGGAAGCTTCAAGGTACTCTTTAGGAAGATGACAGGAGAGGAAGCTTCAAGGTACTCTTTAGGAAGATAGGAGAGGAAGCTTCCAGGTACTCTTTAGGAAGATGACAGGAGAGAAAGCTTCAAGGTACTCTTAGGAAGATAGGAGAGGAAGCTTCCAGGTACTCTTTAGGGAGATGACAGGAGAGGAAGCTTCAAGGTACTCTTAGGAAGATAGGAGAGGAAGCTTCCAAGTACTCTTTAGGAAGATGACAGGAGAGGAAGCTTCAAGGTACTCTTTAGGAAGATGACAGGAGAGGAAGCTTCCAGGTACTCTTTAGGAAGATGATAGGAGAGGAAGCTTCCAGGTACTCTTTAGGAAGATGATAGGAGAGGAAGCTTCCAAGTACTCTTTAGGAAGATGACAGGAGAGGAAGCTTCCAGGTACTCTTTAGGAAGATGACAGGAGAGGAAGCTTCAAGGTACTCTTTAGGAAGATGACAGGAGAGGAAGCTTCAAGGTACTCTTTAGGAAGATGACATTGTTGTAAATCCCCAGGTGACTTAAATGGGAATAGTTACTGTAGTGGCTAAATTGTCCAATATAATTGTTCAAATACATTTCCAGTCTGATCTTTTAGCCGCAATGGAGGGTGGTGAAATGTGTCTCTGTACCATCACTCATTCATATATCCTTATGTACATATTCTTTATCCCCTTACACTGTGTACAAGACAGTAGTTTTGGAATTGTTAGTTAGATTACTTGTTATTACTGCATTGTCGGAACTAGAAGCACAAGCATTTCGCTACACTCGCATTAACATCTGCTAACCATGTGTATGTGACAAATAAAATTTGATTTGATTTGAAATGTTAGTCTTGACGCAGACAAATCCAATGTCCAGAATTTGTTGAAAAATAATAATAAATGTATTTGTCATTTCTTCTGGATACAAAAAAAATGTATAGAGTTTTACCAAAACAAATTGTGATCGTTTAAACTCTAGAGACAAACGGCATGGTAAAACATGGTATGGTCAAATGTCCTTTTCGCTAGAGCATTCATTAGAGAACAACAACAACCTTATTATGAGTTCATGTAATCATGTTTAAATTCCTCAGTTGTAGTTTGAATATCTGTATTGAATATCGATGTCCAGACTGTTGACGTGTACCGTGGACCCACAAACAAACGTACAAACGTAAGATGACTTATTCATGATGCTTAGTTTTTTGCATAGATACACTACCGTTCCAAAAATGTGTGGTCATTTAGAAATGTCTTTTTATATATATATATATATATATTTTTTTTTTTAAAGAAAAGCACATTTATTTGTCCATTCTAAAATAACATCAAATTGATTTGAAATACACCAGTCTCAATGTCAACAGTGAAGAGGTGACTCCGGGATGCTGGCATTCTAGGCAGAGTTGCAAAGAAAAAGCCATATCTCAGACTGACCAATAAAATGTAAAAAAAAGATTAAGATGGGTTAAAGAACACAGACACTGGACAGAGGAACTCTGCCTAGAAGGCCAGCATCCCGGAGTCTCCTCTTCACTGTTGACGTTGAGACTGGACAGAGGAACTCTGCCTAGAAGGCCAGCATCCCGGAGTTGCCTCTTCACTGTTGACATTGAGACTGGACAGAGGAACTCTGCCTAGAAGGCCAGCATCCTGGAGTTGCCTGTTCACTGTTGACATTGAGACTGGACAGAGGAACTCTGCCTAGAAGGCCAGCATCCCGGAGTTGCCTCTTCACTGTTGACATTGAGACTGGACAGAGGAACTCTGCCTAGAAGGCCAGCATCCTGGAGTTGCCTCTTCACTGTTGACATTGAGACTGGACAGAGGAACTCTGCCTAGAAGGCCAGCATCCTGGAGTTGCCTGTTCACTGTTGACATTGAGACTGGTGTTTTGCGGGTACAATTTAATGAAGCTGCCAGTTGAGGTCTGTTTCTCAAACTAGACACTCTAATGTACTTGTCCTCTTGCTCAGTTGTGCCCCGGGGCCTCCCACTCCGCTTTCTATTCTGGTTAGGGCCAGTTTGCTCTGTTCTACGAAGGTTGTAGTACACAGCGTTGTACGAGATCTTCAGTTTCTTGGCAATTTCTCGCATGGAATAACACTAATTTCTCAAAACATGAATAGACTGACGAGTTTCAGAAGAAAGTTCTTTGTTTCTGGCCATTTTGATCCTGTAATCGAACCCACAAATGCTGATGCTCCAGATACTCAACTAGTCTAAAGAAGGCCAGTTTTATTGCTTGTTTAATCAGAACAATAGTTTTCAGCTGTGCTAACATAATTACAAAAGGGTTTTCTAATGATCAATTAGCCTTTTAAAATGATAAACTTGGATTAGCTAACACAACGTGCCATTGGAACACAGGAGTGATGGCTGCTGATAATGGGCCTCTGTAGATGTAGATATTCCATAAAACATCAGCCGTTTCCAGCTACAATAGTCATTTACAACATCAACAATGTCTACACTGTATTTCTGATCAATTTGATGTTATTTTAATGGACAAAAAAAATGTGTTATTCTTCCAATAACGAGGACATTTCTAAGTGTCCACCAAACTTTTGAACGCTAGTGTATGTCCACAACATGAGCCCATGGGGGAGGGAGGTTGGCGTGAGGGAGGAGTATGAATAGACTACACCAAACTTATTTATTTTAGTTTTTTGGTGTTTTGTTTTAATTCTTTCTAATATTATTGTGACCTGAACCCCTCACAACAATAATAAGACAAAGTTAGGCAAGTCAGTTAAGAACAAATTCTTATTTTCAATGACGGCCTAGGAACATTTAACTGCCCCTTGTTCAGGGGCAGAACGACAGATTTGTACCTTGTCAGCTCGGGGGTTTGAACTTGCAACCTTCCGGTTACTAGACCAACGCTCTAACCACTAGGCTACCCTGCCGCCCCCTAAATCACCAGGTGACGTCCTACCAGGTGACTGGGTTTGACCAGCGCTGTATAAGGCCCATGTAAGCAGCAGTAGTATTATTACTAAGATGAGGACAGAAGAGGAGAATGTGGGCTTGTCACAAGGGAGGAGCCAATAGTGGGGCTGTCGTCACAATTTAGAAAGTCGCCCTGTTTGAGATGACGTCTTGCAGATGTGTTTACCTTGACAGTGTAATGACTTGGCAGTCACGTACTGCCAGGGTTAGATTCTGTTTTAAAATGTGGTCAGTTCAGTAAATCGATCAAAAGTTAGTTCCTTCAAATTTACATTTGGTCAATGGGGGGGGGGGGGGGGTCCATTTATAAACAGCTGGTCTTTGTTCCATGTTGACATAAACACCCCCAAGGCTCTGGCAAACAGGGAGCTGGCTGGCTGGCTGTGCCACATCACTGACAGTGATAGCGGCCTGCTGTCACTGAGACAAATTTAGAGTATTGATGTCATGGACATATTGCTCTACACAGATGCAACCGTCTCTACTGGGGGGGGGACTAGTACTGAAGTCTTAGTGAGAGGAGAGAAGCACTAACTATTTCTAGAAATCAAAACTGTTTTGTATTCATTTACAACCAAACCATGGCTGTAAAATCTATTTTCCTTTGAAGTTTGGACTGACTTTTTCTGACATGGTACTGATCCATTGTGTAGTACTGGTACCGAGAATAGTGTTTTAAGTGTGAGACTGACCCTAGTCCTTGTCCTGTGTGTTTGCCTGGTGTTGTGGGGTTAGGTAGTGCGGGTGCGACCCAACGATAAGGACGCTAAGATGAAATACCAGGAGTGCAACAAGATCGTGAAACAGAAAGCCTTCGAGAGAGCCATCGCCAGCGACGAGATGAAGAAATCGGTCGTGGACTCCCTAGACATCGAAAACATGAGTGAGTAGTTGGTAATGTTTTTATATTTTAGGATTCATTACTTGATTATACTTTTTTTTTATATATCTCTATTTATCTCATATTTATCTCTTATTTATTTATTTATTTATTTATTTATTTATATATTTATAAAATGTTCATGTCTAGATAATGGACTACTGCCTTTATACATTGTGGTGTTTTTGAAATTAAGATCTTCAAGACCGAGTTACTGTGAAACACTTGGTGACAGATGTTGCTGTAAAATGGGCTGTATACATTTGGTTGATTTGATTGTGCCACCCATGCAGTGATTGAGGACGAGTACAGATGTTGCTGTAAAATGGGCTGTATACATTTGGTTGATTTGATTGTGCCACCCATGCAGTGATTGAGGACGAGTACACAGGACCGAAGCTGGAAGAAGGAAAGGTGACGATGAGCTTCATGAAAGAGATGATGGAGTGCTTCAAAGACCAGAAGAAACTGCACAGAAAGTGTGCTTATCAGGTACACCTCACATAATACTGTAGTTATCAGGTACACCTATAATAATACTGTAGTTATCAGGAACACCTATAATAATACTGTAGTTATCAGGAACACCTATAATACTGTAATATCACTGTAATTACCAGGTACACCTATAATAATACTGTAGTTATCAGGAACACCTATAATAATACTGTAATATCACTGTAATTACCAGGTACACCTATAATAATACTGTAGTTATCAGGTACACCTATAATAATACTGTAATATTACTGTAGTTATCAGGTACACCTATAATACTGTAGTTATCAGGTACACCTATAATAATACTGTAATGTTACTGTAGTTATCAGGTACACCTATAATAATACTGTAATGTTACTGTAGTTATCAGGTACACCTTACATAATACTGTAATGTTACTGTAGTTATCAGGTACACCTTACATAATACTGTAATGTGACTGTAGTTATCAGGTACACCTTACATAATACTGTAATGTTACTGTAGTTATCAGGTACACCTATAATAATACTATAGTTATCAGGTACACCTATAATAATACTGTAGTTATCAGGTACACCTATAATAATACTGTAGTTATCAGGTACACCTATAATAATACTATAGTTATCAGGTACACCTATAATAATACTGTAGTTATCAGGTACACCTATAATAATACTGTAATATTAGTGCACCTATAATAATACTGTAGTGTTAGTGTACTCATCAGGTACACCTATAATTATACTGTAATATTACTGTGCTAATCAGGTACACCTATAAATACAGTGATATTACAGTATTATAGGTATGTTTGATTTGATATTACAGTATTATAGGTGTACCTGATAACTACAGTAATATCACTGTACTTATCAGGTACACCTATAATAATACTGTAATATTACTGTAGTTATCGGGTACACCTATAATATTACTGTAGTTATCGGGTACACTTATAATAATACTGTAATATTACTGTAGTTATCAGGTACACCTATAATAATACTGTAATATTACTGTAGTTACCAGGTACACCTATAATAATACTGTAATATTACTGTAGTTACCAGGTACACCTATAATAATACTGTAATATTACTGTAGTTATCAGGTACACCTATAATAATACTGTAATATTACTGTAGTTACCAGGTACACCTATAATAATACTGTATTTGTGTTGACTAATAAAATCTCTCCTTTTAGATTCTGATCCAAGTCAAAGAGCTCTTGTCCAAACTACCCAGTCTAGTTGAGATCACGTTAAAAGAGGTGAGACATTCGTGTGATGTATGTTGACTTCCTGGTATTGCTCTTCATCCTGTCTAGTCCTTCAATTGTCAGATTTGTATTTATTATTGATCCCACGTTAGCTACTCTGCCTGCGGTCCCGGCAAAATTAAAGGCAGTTATACATTTTTAAAAACATTCCATTACAGAATTCACAACACACCAAGTGTGTGCACAGTCCCCGCTGTTCCATAAGGTATATTTTTAAAATGTTTTTTGAATCTGATTCTACTGCTGCATCAGTTACCTGATGTGGAATAGAGTTCCATGTAGTCATGGCTCTATGTAGTACTGTGGAATAGAGTTCCATGTAGTCATGGCTCTATGTAGTACTGTGGAATAGAGTTCCATGTAGTCATGGCTCTATGTAGTACTGTGGAATAGAGTTCCATGTAGTCATGGCTCTAGGTAGTACTGTGGAATAGAGTTCCATGTAGTCATGGCTCTATGTAGTACTGTGGAATAGAGTTCCATGTAGTCATGGCTCTATGTAGTCCTGTGGAATAGAGTTCCATGTAGTACTGTGCGCCTCCCATAGTCTGTTCTGGACTTGGGGACTGTGACGAGACCTCTGGTGGCATGTCTTGTGGGATATGAATGGGTGTCTGAGCTGTGTGCCAGTAGTTTAAACAGACAGCTCGGTGCATTCAACATGTCAATGCATCTCACAAATACAAGTGGCATGTCGTTAGTGAAGATTTAAAAAAAGTAAGGGGCCTAGGCAGCTGCCCTGGGGAACTCCTGATTCTAACTGGATTATATTTGATAGGCTTCCATTAAAGAACACCCTCTGTGTTCTGCTAGACAGGTAACTCTTTATCCACATTATAGCAGGGTGTGTAAAGACGTAACACATACGTTTTTCCAGCAGCAGACTATGATCAATAATATCAAAAGTGGCACTGAAGTCTTAACAAAACAGCCCCCACAATATTTTTATCATCAATTTCTCTCATCAGTCAATTTGTGTAATTAGTCATTTGTGTAAGTGCTGTACTTGTTGAATGTCCTTCCCTATAAGCGTGCTGAAAGTCAATTTGTTTACTGTAAAATATCATTGTATCTGGTCACACTATTTTTTCCCCAAACTTTTGTAAGGGTTGTTAACAGGGTGATTGGTCGGCTGTTTGAGCCAGTAAAGGGGGCTTTACTATTCTTGGGTTGCGGAATGACTAACTTCCCTCCAGGCCTGAGGGCACACGCTCTCTAGTAGGCTTAAGTTGGAAGATATGGCAAATAGGAGTGGCAATATCGTCCGCTATTATCTTCAGTAATTTTCCATCCAAGTTCTCAGATCCCGGTGGCTTGTCATTGTTGATAGACAACAATACTTTTTTTTCACCTCTTCCACACTTCAAAATTACAATTCTTGTCTTTCATTATTTGGTTAGATATACTTGGATGTGTAGTGTCAGCATTTGTTGCTGTCATGTCATGGTTAAGTTTGCCAATCTTGCCAACAAAAAAAAACATTAAATTAGTTGGCAATATCAGTCGGGTTTGTGAGCCATCTGATTCAATAAATGATGGAGCTGAGTTTGCCTTTTTGCCCCGAAATTTCATTTAAGGGAGCACCATAGCTTTTTACTATCATTCTTTGTAATTTATCTTTGTTTCATAGTGTAGTTTCTTCATTTTTATTCAGTTTAGTCACATGATTTCTCAATCCTCAAGGGATTTAAGTTTTTACAGTCATTTTCTTAACAGGTGCATACTTACTAGTAACGGGGATAAGCAATTTCATAAATGTATCAAGTGCAACGTCTGGTTGCTCCTCATTACACATCGCGGACCAACGAATATTCTTTACATCAACAACATAGGAATCACTACAAACTTATTGTATAATCTGGATACTGCTTCAAAGCAAATATCTGCAGCGTTAGTAAAGATGTGATCGATACATGTTAATGATTTAATTCCTGTGCTGTTTGTAACTACCCTGGGAGGTTGACTGATAACCTGAACCAGGTTGCAGGCACTGGTTACAGTTTGAAGCTTTCTCTTGAGTGGGCAGCTTGATGAAAACCAGTCAATATTTAAATCACACAGAAAATATACTTCTCTGTTGATATCACATCCATTATCAAGCAGGTAATGTAGGTAGGTACAGTAGACTGAGTCAGGCTGATTGGTACAGTAGACTGAGTCAGGCTGGTTGGTACAGTAGACTGAGTCAGGCTGGTTGGTACAGTAGACTTAGTCAGGCTGGTTGGTACAGTAGACTGAGTCAGGCTGGTTGGTACAGTAGACTGAGTCAGGCTGGTTGGTACAGTAGACTGAGTCAGGCTGGTTGGTACAGTAGACTGAGTCAGGCTGGTTGGTACAGTAGACTGAGTCAGGCTGGTTGGTACAGTAGACTGAGTCAGGCTGGTTGGTACAGTATCAAGCATTTCACACGTTATCCAGATACTGACTTGTTAGCACTTGGTGGTCCCCTTCGCATATGTCCCTGTGCCTAAACCTGTTCTGTTTCCTCCCCAACAGACAGAGAAGATAACCATTTGTGGCGACACACATGGACAATTCTACGACCTTCTGAACATCTTTGAGCTGAACGGCTTACCCACCGAGACCAACCCCTATGTATCCTGCTCAGTCGCAGTAAAGCGGTGACATGTGCAGTAAAGCGGTGACATGTGCAGTAAAGCGGTGACATGTGCAGTAAAGCGGTGACGTGTGCAGTAAAGCGGTGACGTGTGCAGTAAAGCGGTGACATGTGCAGTAAAGCGGTGACATGTGCAGTAAAGCGGTGACGTGTGCAGTAAAACACCATTTGTATTCAAATAAATGTACATGATAACCCTTAACAATATAACACAGCTGTTTAATGGAGACTTTGTGGACCGTGGTTCGTTCTCCCTAGAGGTCATTCTGACTCTGTTCGGCTTCAAGCTGCTCCTCCCGGACTCCTTCTACCTGCTCAGAGGTCAGTAGGCTCCTCCTTCTACCTGCTCAGAGGTCAGTAGGCTCCTCCTTCTACCTGCTCAGAGGTCAGTAGGCTCACAGAGGAAGTTAAGAGCACTGTATATCTGTGGCCAGTCTTCCATCTTTGCTAATGTTTACATGTGTAATGGACCCTTCGCTAAGCCTTGCCACCCTTCGTTACTTTTGCGACCTTGGTCAACATTTTACCAGGAAGCCCAATTCCCCATTCAAACCGTTGGAGAAAACCCCTCGCAATGATCTTAAACTGTGCTTTTAATACACAATGAAATTAAACTGACTACCCCTAGCTGATCAGGAGAGACTCTCAGGTATGTTGCGGTGAACTGTCATTACAAGTGCTTTTTTGGGAATCTAGTCAAATTAAGTTTAGTGTGGCTAGCCACTAGATGGCTCTAAAGGCACTTTGCATGCAGTCAAAGCTACTAACCACTTATGGAGTTAAGAAGTGCTTTCAAGTTGTTTGTCAACAGCCTATGAGAGTTATATTCCTAATAGCCAATTTAGCTACATGCCAATGAGTAATATTAACTATTGAGAGTTTTCAATGAGAGCTAGCTAACAGCTATCGTTAACGTTTTCAATGAGAGCTAGCAAGCGTTAGCAATGTTTTCGATGAGCGCTAGCCAATCAGCTAGCCTTAGCAATGTTTTCAATCAGAGCTAGCTAACAGCTATCGTTAACGTTTTCAATGAGAGCTAGCCAACCTGCTAGCGTTAGCAACGTTTTCAATGAGACCTTGCTAACAAGCTGGCTAACAATGCAACCACAGTATAATGTATTGTGAAAGACACCGTAGTTGCAAGTGCCTCTGGTGCACTGTTAAATTATTTAACCCTTCAAACAATAGATTTTTTTTAAATTACGTTCCTGTTTTTGCCATAGCCCTCCTTGGCTTCCAAGGGTTTGAAACATGACCTTGTCCGAGGTGTTGGACTCAACTACAGTTGCTATCCATCGAAGCGTTGCGATTGCTTGCCCATAATTCTGTGAGTGGGGCTTAGCGAAGGGTAAATTGTGTTGGTAACTGATGTCCATATGTTCCTGTGTAACTAGGTAACCACGAGACTGACAACATGAACCAGATGTATGGTTTTGAGGGGGAGGTGAAGGCCAAGTACACCACTCAGATGTTTACGCTCTTCAGTGAGGTCTTCCAGTGGCTGCCTCTGGCGCAGTGCATCAATGGAAAAGTTCTGGTAGGTAACCCTGACCCCTGACCTTTAACCTCTGACCCCTAACCTCTAGCATAGTGCATCAACGGCAAGGTCCTGGTAGGTAATTTGGCGTTTATAACTATGTGGTAAGGTGGTAATTACCAGTTGTGAAGCCGTAAATACGAAATGAGTAAATTCACATTTTGAACTTGGACTTTGGGGAATACACTTTTTAAATTGGTGGATTCTGCTATTTCAGCCACACCTGTTACCGATGGGTGTATAACGTCAAGCACACAGCCATGCAATCTCCATTGACAAACATTGGCAAGTAGCCTAGTGGTTAGAGCGTTGGACCAGTAACCGAAAGGTTGCAAGATTGAATCCCCCGAGCTGACAAAGTAAAAATCTGTCGTTCTGCCCCTAAAACAAGGCAGTTAACCCACTGTTCCTAGGCCGTCATTGTAAAATAATAATTTGTTCTCATTAACGGACTTGTCAAGTTAAATAAATAAACACATTAAATGGCCTTAATGAAGATGTGTCTTTTCAATGTGGCCCTGTCATAGGATGACACCTTTCCAACAAGTCAGTTCATCAAATTCCTGCTAGAGCTGTCCCGGGTCAACTGTAAGTGCTGGTTTTGTCAACTAGAAACGTCTTGGAGCAACAACGGCTCAGCCGTGAAGTGGTAGGCCACACAAGCTCACAGAATAGGAACACTTGATACGCATAGCGAGCAAAAATCGCCTGTCCTCGGTTGCAAAACTCACCATCGAGTTCCAAACTGCCTCTGTCCTCTCTCTTCCGTGGCCCGGAAACCGATGATGGTCGAGTGGTCGAGGAGAGTCAATTTGTTAGTAGTGTCTTCCCTTCCTCGATAGCCACGTTTTTCATTGAGGCTGGTCATGTGTATCCTATCGCAGTCCTTTGCGGAAGAGTTTTGATATCTACCACACCCCCTTTTTGAAGCACAGTGTATTAACTGTAAATTCATCGGGAAGAATCTAATTTGCATACTCATTCTCAAAACTCATTGGATGAGAAAGCCAGAGGTCCCTCCCCTCTGACCATCTCCTCCAATGGGTTTTTTGAGAGGTAGGCGAGGAAAAATAACTAATGCAATTGAGATTCTCCTCGTGGTAGGTAACCCTGACCTTTAAACCCTAACCTGTGGCACAGTGCATCAACGGCAAAGTCCTGTTAGGTAACCCTGACCTCTAACCTTTGACCCCTGACAGCCCTCACACGGTGTATTAAACAGCAAAGTCATGGTAGGTTCTCTGTTAAGGCGTCCACATGCTTCCCAGCCGAAACAGTTCGGTGGAGTTTGTTCATATAGGACGACATTTTGGACTTCGGTGAGGGTTTTTTCCGGCTGTTTCGGCACTCAATTTTTCTGGAGGCAAGAAAAGTCTCTTCGTCTGTGAAGAAAAGTCTCTTCGTCTGTGACGAAAAGTCCCTTAGTCTGTGAAGAAAAGTCCCTTTGTCTGTGAAGAAAAGTCCCTTAGTCTGTGAAGAAAAGTCCCTTAGTCTGTGAAGAAAAGTCCCTTAGTCTGTGAAGAAAAGTCCCTTTGTCTGTGAAGAAAAGTCCCTTTGTCTGTGAAGAAAAGTCCCTTTGTCTGTGAAGAAAAGTCCCTTCGTCTGTGAAGAAAAGTCCCTTAGTCTGTGAAGAAAAGTCCCTTAGTCTGTGAAGAAAAGTCCCTTAGTCTGTGAAGAAAAGTCCCTTTGTCTGTGAAGAAAAGTCCCTTTGTCTGTGAAGAAAGGTCCCTTTGTCTGTGAAGAAAGGTCCCTTTGTCTGTGAAGAAAGGTCCCTTTGTCTGTGAAGAAAAGTCCCTTTGTCTGTGAAGAAAAGTCCCTTTGTCTGTGAAGAAAAGTCCCTTTGTCTGTGAAGAAAAGTCCCTTTGTCTGTGAAGAAAAGTCCCTTCGTCTGTGATTTTTCAACAGTAGGGATTCTTCAATAAAGTCTGCCATTCAGTGAGAGTACTCGTTTTCCTGCAAAAAAAAATGAATTGATAAACAATGCACCAAACTTCTACGTTACATGTGACATTGTGAGACAAATCTCTTCAGCAATTAACGTCAATTAATGACAGATTTCTTGAGTTAGATCCATTCTGACTTTTTTTGAGGAAGTGAATAATGGCTTTGGCGTCTCAAGATGGACAAACGGTACTATTGCCACTTTTTTTTTATTTCTTATTTCTCGTTTTTCAAGCAAAGGTATTTTTAAGAGAGTATGAAGCACGGTCATTCAGCCAAGTTCCGCTAGGCGCCAGCCGAACTGAAGCATGCCGAGGCCTTCCAATGGTACAACTGGACATTTTTTTTGAGAATATTGTCTGTAGTTGTTGTTCTGTCTGTGTCAGGTGATGCACGGGGGGCTGTTCAGTGAGGACGGAGTGATGCTCGACGATCTGAGGAAGATCGACAGGAACAGACAGCCCCCAGACTCTGGTAAGAGCGATCAATTAATCAATACCTTTCTCGTTTAGGACCGAGGAATTAAAGTGTTCTTTCAACTGTTTGTTTTCCTTCAGGTCCCATGTGTGATCTCCTCTGGTCAGACCCACAGCCACAGGTTTGGTGTCCTAGAAATACACTCTGGTCCAACAACAAAATACCATTCTAATATAATCTGGTTTAAATGGCTCTACTGCATCATGTCATCTGTCTATTTGATTATTTTATTTTTTTCCTGACCCCCCCCCCCCCCCAGAATGGGCGGTCTGTCTCTAAGCGAGGTGTGAGCTGTCAGTTTGGTCCTGACGTCACCGAGCGGTTCCTGGACCAGAACAAGTTGGATTACATCGTCCGCAGTCACGAGGTCAAGGCAGAGGGTTATGAGGTCACACACTCAGGGAAGTGCATCACAGTCTTCTCAGCGCCCAACTACTGGTAACTAGGGCAACAGACTCACTATTCAATCCAAATGTTGTGATTTTTTTTTTTTTTTTTAATATGCATTGCCAGATTTAAACAACATCTATTGTAAGACTCTCACATGTCAAATGTCACCCCCTCTAAAGACATTTAAGATCAGTATTCTCTTCTCACCCCTTCCACTCGCTCTCCCCTTCCCTTCCCCTCACTCTTCCCTTCCCTTCCCCTCGCTCTTCTCTTCCCTTCCCCTCGCTCTTCCCTTCCCTTCCCCTCGCTCTTCCCTTCCCTTCCCCTCGCTCTTCCCTTCCCTTCCCCTCACTCTTCCCTTCCCTTCCCCTCGCCCTTCCCTTCCCTTCCCCTCGCTCTTCCCTTCCCTTCCCCTCACTCTTCCCTTCCCCTCGCTCTCCCCTTCCCTTCCCCTCACTCTTCCCTTCCCCTCGCTCTCCCCTTCACTTCCCCTCGCTCTCCCCTTCCCTTCCCCTCGCCCTTCCCTTCCCCTCGCCCTTCCCTTCCCTTCCCCTCGCCCTTCCCTTCCCTTCCCCTCGCTCTTCCCTTCCCTTCCCCTCGCTCTTCCCTTCCCTTCCCCTCGCTCTTCCCTTTCCTTCCCCTCACTCTTCCCTTCCCCTCGCTCTCCCCTTCCCTTCCCCTCGCTCTCCCCTTCCCTTCCCCTCGCTCTCCCCTTCCCTTCCCCTCGCTCTCCCCTTCCCTTCCCCTCGCTCTCCCCTTCCCTTCCCCTCGCTCTTCCCTTCCCCTCGCTCTTCCCTTCCCCTCGCTCTTCCCTTCCCTTCCCCTTCCCCTCGCTCTTCCCTTCCCCTCGCTCTTCCCTTCCCATCTCTCTCTCTCCCCTTCCCTTCCTCTCTCTGTCCTTCTCTCTCTCCCTCAAGTGATCAGATGGCTAATAAGGGAGCGTACATCCACCTCAGAGGATCAGACCTCAAACCAGAGTTTCACCAGTTCACTGCTGTGGTAAGTACATCTGATAATAACTTTGACATACTAACCCTAACCAACGTTACAATAACAGTACATCTACTTAGTTACAGTACCTTTCAGGCCTCCAGGTCGCAATTGTAAATGAGAACTTGTTCTCAACTTGCCTACCTGGTTAAATAAAGGTAAAATAAATAAATAAAAAATTTAAACTGGTTGCAGTCTAGAACCCGACTCGTCGTGGCTATTGATAGAGATTTCTGTGCAGGTGGCAACATTGTTTTTAACATAGCCGCCTCCCACTCTGCCGCCTCCCACTCTGCCGCCTCCCACTCTGCCGCCTCCCACTCTGCCGCCTCCCACTCTGCCGCCTCCCACTCTGCCGCCTCCCACTCTGCCGCCTCCCACTCTGCCTCTTCCCACTCTGCCTCTTCCCACTCTGCCTCTTCCCACTCTGCCTCTTCCCACTCTGCCTCTTCCCACTCTGCCTCTTCCCACTCTGCCGCCTCCCACTCTGCCTCTTCCCACTCTTCCGCCTCCCACTCTGCCTCTTCCCACTCTGCCTCTTCCCACTCTGCCGCCGCCCACTCTGCCGCCGCCCACGTGGCCGCCGCCCACTCTGCCGCCGCCCACGTGGCCGCCTCCCACTCTGCCGCCGCCCACGTGGCCGCCTCCCACTCTGCCGCCGCCCACGTGGCCGCCTCCCACTCTGCCGCCTCCCACTCTGCCGCCCACGTAGCTGCTGTTCATTGCTCCCGTTGCTCTACTGCCGCTCCCCCCTCATTGACGTGGAGGAGGAAACTTAATGTTGTACACTGAAGACATGGTCGACATGTTCCAACTATGCATTCCATGCCTCGAGTGTGATTTCATGTTGTAGCCTACACGAAAGACACGATCGACGTGTTGGTACAGATTTAGTCTGTTCTAACAGCAAATGTAAACCAGCATATTAAACACATACAGTCTATTTTGACTGCCTGGATTTTCTGTTATTTTTTTTTCCCGCTACTTTTTTTCCCGCAGAATAACTGTAGATTATCATGACCAATAGGAGACAGTCTAAAGCAGAATAACTGTAGATTATCATGACCAATAGGAGACAGTCTAAAGCAGAATAACTGTAGATTATCATGACCAATAGGAGACAGTCTAAAGCAGAATAACTGTAGATTATCATGACCAGTAGGAGACAGTCTAAAGCAGAATAACTGTAGATTATCATGACCAGTAGGAGACAGTCTAAAGCAGAATAACTGTAGATTATCATGACCAATAGGAGACAGTCTAAAGCAGCAGAATAACTGTAGATTATCATGACCAATAGGAGACAGTCTAAAGCAGAATAACTGTAGATTATCATGACCAGTAGGAGACAGTCTAAAGCAGAATAACTGCGTAGATTATCATGACCAATAGGAGACAGTCTAAAGCAGAATAACTGTAGATTATCATGACCAATAGGAGACAGTCTAAAGCAGCAGAATAACTGTAGATTATCATGACCAATAGGAGACAGTCTAAAGCAGCAGAATAACTGTAGATTATCATGACCAGTAGGAGACAGTCTAAAGCAGAATAACTGTAGATTATCATGACCAATAGGAGACAGTCTAAAGCAGCAGAATAACTGTAGATTATCATGACCAGTAGGAGACAGTCTAAAGCAGAATAACTGTAGATTATCATGACCAATAGGAGACAGTCTAAAGCAGCAGAATAACTGTGTAGATTATCATGACCAATAGGAGACAGTCTAAAGCAGAATAACTGTAGATTATCATGACCAATAGGAGACGGTCTAAAGCAGAATAACTGTAGATTATCATGACCAATAGGAGACAGTCTAAAGCAGAATAACTGTAGATTATCATGACCAGTAGGAGACAGTCTAAAGCAGAATAACTGTGTAGATTATCATGACCAATAGGAGACAGTCTAAAGCAGAATAACTGTAGATTATCATGACCAATAGGAGACAGTCTAAAGCAGAATAACTGTAGATTATCATGACCAATAGGAGACAGTCTAAAGCAGAATAACTGTAGATTATCATGACCAATAGGAGACAGTCTAAAGCAGAATAACTGTAGATTATCATGACCAATAGGAGACAGTCTAAAGCAGAATAACTGTAGATTATCATGACCAATAGGAGACAGTCTAAAGCAGCAGAATAACTGTGTAGATTATCATGACCAATAGGAGACAGTCTAAAGCAGAATAACTGTAGATTATCATGACCAATAGGAGACAGTCTAAAGCAGAATAACTGTAGATTATCATCACCAATAGGAGACAGTCTAAAGCAGAATAACTGTAGATTATCATGACCAATAGGAGACAGTCTAAAGCAGAATAACTGTAGATTATCATGACCAATAGGAGACAGTCTAAAGCAGCAGAATAACTGTGTAGATTATCATGACCAATAGGAGACAGTCTAAAGCAGAATAACTGTAGATTATCATGACCAATAGGAGACAGTCTAAAGCAGAATAACTGCGTAGATTATCATGACCAATAGGAGACAGTCTAAAGCAGCAGAATAACTGTAGATTATCATGACCAATAGGAGACAGTCTAAAGCAGCAGAATAACTGTAGATTATCATGACCAATAGGAGACAGTCTAAAGCAGAATAACTGTAGATTATCATGACCAATAGGAGACAGTCTAAAGCAGAATAACTGTAGATTATCATCACCAATAGGAGACAGTCTAAAGCAGAATAACTGTAGATTATCATGACCAATAGGAGACAGTCTAAAGCAGCAGAATAACTGTAGATTATCATGACCAGTAGGAGACAGTCTAAAGCAGCAGAATAACTGTAGATTATCATGACCAATAGGAGACAGTCTAAAGCAGAATAACTGTAGATTATCATGACCAATAGGAGACAGTCTAAAGCAGCAGAATAACTGTAGATTATCATGACCAATAGGAGACAGTCTAAAGCAGAATAACTGTAGATTATCATCACCAATAGGAGACGGTCTAAAGCAGAAAACTGTGTAGATTATCATGACCAATAGGAGACAGTCTAAAGCAGCAGTATAACTGTGTAGATTATCATGACCAATAGGAGACAGTCTAAAGCAGAATAACTGTAGATTATCATCACCAATAGGAGACAGTCTAAAGCAGCATAACTATGTAGATTATCATGACCAATAGGAGACAGTCTAAAGCAGAATAACTGTAGATTATCATCACCAATAGGAGACGGTCTAAAGCAGAATAACTGTGTAGATTATCATGACCAATAGGAGACAATATAAAGCAGCAGTATAACTGTAGTTTATCATGACCAATAGGAGACAGTCTAAAGCAGCATAACTATGTAGATTATCATCACCAATAGGAGACAGTCTAAAGCAGCATAACTATGTAGATTATCATCACTAATAGGAGACAATATAAAGCAGAATAACTATGTAGATTATCATGACCAACAGGAGACAGATTATCCTACACCACACAATATGCTGATGGATTTTGCCACAATGCATTGTGTAGGGACTTCCCTGCTTGTGCAACTGCAATATGGGTTACAACAGACGGGTTGTATAGCCTTCAATAAATATTTGTGAGAATGTTCATTCAAATGGGCTCCACGGTGGTCATAGACATCTCAGTGCAAGAGGTGTCTCTGCAGTACCTGGTTAGACTCCATGGCTGCATCACATTTGGCCCAGCGTCATCCGCGTTTGGCCGGGGTAGTTTTTGTAAATAAGAATTTGTTCTTAACTGACTTGCCTAGTTAACAAAAAAAAACAAAATGGCTGCAGGATGTGTTATTTCAGTTGTTCAGAAATGTGAGGCAGAGAGTGGCTTGGTTCAGAAGAGGGTGACTAAAGAGAAACATGAAGGGGAGGTGTGAACGGGATCCGGATCTTTAGCTTTGAGGGGGGGAAATAAGTTTCCTTATTTGTTACCACGGGCCAATAAAACATCTCGTATCTTTCCTCCACAGCCTCATCCGAATGTGAAGCCGATGGCGTACGCCAACTCTCTGATGCAGATGGGGATGATGTAGATGCTCAGCCTGACACCTCCCTCCTGGCTGACCACACCCACCACTCCTTCCTTAGACAACAACATGCCCTGGCCCACTGGTCCATGCGGTTCCATGGGATCCCTTTCTCCCAGCCTGTCCCCCAGTAGTCCCCCCCCCCTCCCCTTGACCTTTTTAATTCTTTGATGTTTGTACATCTGAAGGGTCAGCACTTTAAAGATCTGAAAACATTGAAGGGTTTAGTACCAAAGGGGGAAGCAATGGGGAGCGAATTACGACCGGTTTCCGGTAAAATCCCTCTTGTTGCGTTCAGAGTAGACAACGTGGTGGTGTGATGGCAGATGTATATCTTCGACCGGCACAGTCAAGAACTGGGTGTGTTCATTTCTTCTTCTTTTTTTTTGTATTGGTAAAAACTGGAAAACTCAATCTCTTCCCTAATTTCTGTCCATATTGGTCCCCACACATGGGTTTCATTCCCCGGTGTAGTGATTTAGAATGATGAATTATACTGTATTGGTACTGTATGGTTAAATAACAACTGGAATGATCGGAACTGTCGGATTTTGTAAGAACGTACGGCAGCAGAGCTGTTAAGAATAATATTGGACTGTTCTGCTACTGTAAAACATACAGTTGGTTGGCCAACTGCACCGTTTATAGTGTGTCTGGTTGGGGGAGGGGAGGGGGGGGGTGCTAGAAGAATGTCTATACTACAGTATTGGTTCATACATCCTGTGAAATATAGTTTTATTAAAGTTCAATATTTTTTACAGTAGGGCAAAAGTGAGTGTAGAAAAATGTAGCTACGATTGCATCTTCAGGAGAAAAGGAGGTGTTTTGGGGAAGAACCTGGTTGTTATGTCTCCAGTCTCACTCTGCACGGTGCTGTTCATTACTAGTAGTCAGAATGTTGTAGGTTCTTCACATTCAACATGTACAAAACAGATCCTCATTCCGTTGTTATTTTTGCTCTGCTTGCACCTCTCCTCTACCTGTTGGGGGGGGGGGGGGGGGCAGGAGTGTTGCTGCTCTTCAGCTCAGTCAGTAGTGTCACTCTCCTGTCTCCCGGCAGCTCTTGCACAATATCTCTTCTCTCCCGACCTGCTTTGCTACAAGGCCAAGCACTGGTGTGATGCTTCAACCCGCTCCACTGTTAGTTTTGTCTACCAGTGTGACTTTGCCGTTGTGTGGATGTATAGCCCGGACGTCCAGACACCAAGCCACCTCCCTTCTCTCTCTCTCATGCGCACAGCTGCAGTGTCCCAATATTGGCCCTAAACTTTTTAAGATAATGGTATACACTGAAGTGTATGTGTGTGTGTATATATATATATTATCATTTAAAATTAATGCTGTGTACATGTTTGGAGAAAAAAAAAGATATTGAATAAAAAAAATTCCAGTCCAGTGATTTTTAAATTCATGAATATTTATGTTGAAATTTCAGTGCACAGGGTCTGCGATGATTTCTCTCTGTCAAGAAATGCACTCACTTCAAAGAAATTACCAATATATTTGCTAATGAAGCCAAGTGTATATATATATTTTTTTTTACATATACCAACAGCCAAGTATAGTTTACCATCTTTAGACATATACCAACCACTGAGCTATAAGAACGACACCAACAGGCACATATAAAGATTTGTGTATATGTAACTGAAGATAGACCAGAGTCGGTCGTTTCCAATGGGAGAGTCCACTCTGTTACGGATTTAAAAGTTTTGGAAACAGAAAACTGTATTAAGATCAAATGTTTCATCGATGAGATAATTAGCAGAATTTGATTTGAATATCGGCCAAAATCCATCTCACTCCGGCTTCTTCCATTGCCGGTCATTGGGCTTCCTCTCATCACCATATTTGGTAGTGAGTGGAAACGTCAACCGGATGCTTCACATTTACACATCCGGTGAAATATCTGGCTCATTGTTCTGTTCTACAGCTGTTCTCAGAAGTGGGAGATGAATGTCGCATTTTTTTTAAACTCGGTAAATACGAGATCAAATCATAACGTCAGTGTTCTTCAGTTCGGAGATCTAGAAAAGGGCCAGGGTTCCCGAGTTGAATGACCGTTAAAATTCCATGTGTAACTCTGTTGTATGTGTCGAATTGCTATGCTTTATCTTGGCCAGGTCGCAGTTGCAAATTACAACTTGTTCTCAACTAGCCTACCTGGTTAAATAATGGTGAAATAAATAAAATACATTTTAAAAATCGATTTTTCCCAGTCGGAGACTGTTTTTTTTCCCCATTCGGCGATTTCAGAGTTCCCAGTTGGTTTGAATGCAGCAAAACGTGCGCCACGTGATATGCGAGTCGCATCATTTTGACGTAATGCACACAAGCTAACAGCTGACGAACGCTACAAGTGGATCAGAAAACTGACAACTCACCTTGCCTGGCCAGTTTTAAAGATAACTCTTCAAGGTGGTCGACAAGATGCCGAAGTATTGTTCTGCACCGAACTGCAAGAATGATTCTGGAAACAACAATTCTGATAGGAAAAGCTTCTATAAGTAAGCATGGCTGTATTTGTTGTTAGATTAACTGTAACTATGCGAGCAGTAACGTTCGATATTAATGATTAAACTCGCAGATGTACGATAGAGTTAAATGGCGACTAGTGTGGGTGGACGCGTTTAAAAATAAAAAAATAAAATAACGCATTTTTTTGTGACAAAATGTAAGTTTTATAAGAAAAATATAGTTTTAAACTACTGATTTCAGCACCCAAAAACTAGCCCGAAATTACACATTGTCTTGTGTATTTGCGGGCTATTTTTTTGGCTGCCAAAAACAATAGTTTTGGATACAATTACGTGTATCTGTCATCGGAACTGTAGTCGCCACTCGACTTCAGTTAAGTTTAGTTGGCTACTGTGAATGGCAAGGTGACGGTATCAAGCATTATCATTGTTGCAACCGCTATTACTAGCCTGTTCAACCTCTCTTTCGTATCGCCTGAGATCCCCAAAGATTGGAAAGCTTCCGGGAAATAACATTAAGTCATGTCTCACACATGACGTGTGCTAAACCATGTTGATAGTTAGTTTCCCTAATAATGTATTTGACGTGTGGGCTCCCGAGTGGCGCAGCGGTCTAAGGCACTGCATCTCAGTGGCGTCACTACAGACACCCTTGTTCGAATCCAGGCTGTATATCACAACAGACCCACTGTATCACAACCGAGTCCCATTGGCCCAGCGTCGTCCGGGTTTGGCCAGTGTTGGCGTCATTGTAAATATATATATATATTTTTAATCCTAACCCCGGTCTCCACAGGAGACCATTTGCCTTTTGGTAGGCATCATTGTAAATAAGAATTTGTTCTTAAACTGACTTGCCTAGTTTAATAAAGGTTAAATAAAATTAGAACATTCTTATTTACTTACTTAATTAATATAATTGACTTGCCTAGTTAAAAAAAATATATAAAAAAATAAATAAATGTGTAAACTGATCTACTGTGCCACACGGTCAATGTTTCGCAATGCGTGTCACAGTGGCATGAGCTGACTCAAGAAAGGTTGCTGTTGGAAAATTATACTGTTCTCCTGCCCCTGTAGGTTTCCACTGCAGGATCCAGCTCGGTTAGAACAGTGGTTGAAAAACATGGGTCGTGAGGACTGGAGCCCTTCCAGACACCAGTACATCTGCCATGAACATTTTGCATCTTCCAGCTTCAAGCTGCGCTGGGGGATTCGCTACCTGGAGAATAATGCTGTGCCCACTGTCTTCCAGCTCACTGAGGTACACTGGATTCTGAAAGAATTCAGACCCCTTGACATTTTCCACATTTGGTTACGTTACAGCTGTATTCTAAAATGGATTCAATTGTTTTTTGCCACCCTCAAATCTACTCACAATGCCCCATAATGACGTCACAATACCCCATAATGACATCACAATACCCCATAATGACATCACTATACTCCGTAATGACATCACAATACCCCATAATGACAAAGCAAAAACAGTTTTTTTTAAAATACATTTTTGTAAACTTATAAAAAAATATCGGGGGGAGGGGGGGGGGCTCCTTGTTGGTTTATGTTCCTTCAAATTCTACATGAGTTTATTAGATTATTTTTATGCTTTTAGAAAAAAAAGTTTAGTTTCAGAAGTTTGAAAACACTCTTCCTCTTCCCTTTGATTTGGTCAGAAACGTAAAGGTGAGGAACACAGTGAGAGTCAGAAATCCAAAAGGCTGCGACACGGCAGGAAACCACTGACCACCACCTCTTCTGACGTTGGGATGCCAGTTAGCGACTCCACCGACAGTGACAACACATTGACACTCTATGAGGTCACTGTTAACCCCTCGGCGACTGAGGAGGCACAGCTGCTGGAGGAGCGGGACGTGACAGTGGGCCTTCTGCACACAGCACCTCTGACACTGTCGGCGTTGGAGGGGAGGAGCCATGACGTGGCTGCGGGAGACTTCCCTGTTACGCTGTTCCAGACAGTAGAGGATCTGGGTGGGCTGGACGGGGAGTTGGTGGTGTCACAACAGCTGGAAGAGGTGGTGAGTGGGGTCACAGCGGCCATCTTGACTGAGGGTCATGACCTCGGAACGACTGAAGATGTCGGCAATTTTGTGTTGTCCCCGACGTCTCTGGTCATGGAGAACGTCTCTCCTGAGATGGAGGAGGAGCTGTCTGTCTCCCAGGACGACCATGGTGGTGGGGCTCAGATCATCGCCTACTTTGAGACGATTCCCAACATTTTGTCCAGCGGGGCGACTCAGTTCAGCATCCCCCCAGACACTGTGCTGTCCTCAGCTCTCAGCCCCACACCCATCGTCTCCACACTGCCTATAGTGTCCAAGCACATGCCCCCCTCTCCTGCATCACTTATCCTCACGCTGGAGAGACTGGCGACGGAGGAGGGGGAGACTCCAGAGGAGGACGATATGGAACATCGGGGAAGCCAACTGGAGGAACATCGGTATAGAGAACCCCTTAACCCCCTAACCCTTTGACCCTCTACCCCTTGACCCTTAACCCTCTACCCCTCTACCCCTTGACCCTCTACCCCTTGACCCTCTACCCCTTGACCCTCTACCCCTTGACCCTTAACCCTACCCCTTAACCCTAAGAATGATGGTCTTGGGCCTGTTGCCTAACCCAAACCCCGTGTTCAGACTCTTGCCTTAATGTTAGTGCCAGTATGTTATGCTGAGATACCGTGTCACCCCAACATTAATGTGATATCTGAGTGACTCAAATATTACAACAAAATCAATGCGATTAAAAAAAATGTTAACATCCTGAGTAACCCAAACCACTAAGGTCTCCTCTGTTAGCTACAATACCATCCTGAGTAACCCTAACTACCGTCTCCTCTGTTAGCTACAATACCATCCTGAGTAACCCAAACCACTAAGGTCTCCTCTGTTAGCTACAATACCATCCTGAGTAACCCTAACTACCGTCTCCTCTGTTAGCTACAATACCATCCTGAGTAACCCAAACCACTAAGGTCTCCTCTGTTAGCTACAATACCATCCTGAGTAACCCAAACCACTAAGGTCTCCTCTGTTAGCTACAATACCATCCTGAGTAACCCTAACCACTGTACCGTCTCCTCTGTTAGCTACAATACCATCCTGAGTAACCCAAACCACTAAGGTCTCCTCTGTTAGCTACAATACCATCCTGAGTAACCCAAACCACTAAGGTCTCCTCTGTTAGCTACAATACCATCCTGAGTAACCCTAACTACCGTCTCCTCTGTTAGCTACAATACCATCCTGAGTAACCCAAACCACTAAGGTCTCCTCTGTTAGCTACAATACCATCCTGAGTAACCCAAACCACTAAGGTCTCCTCTGTTAGCTACAATACCATCCTGAGTAACCCTAACCACTAAGGTCTCCTCTGTTAGCTACAATACCATCCTGAGTAACCCAAACCACTAAGGTCTCCTCTGTTAGCTACAATACAATCCTGAGTAACCCAAACCACTAAGGTCTCCTCTGTTAGCTACAATACCATCCTGAGTAACCCAAACCACTAAGGTCTCCTCTGTTAGCTACAATACCATCCTGAGTAACCCTAACCACTAAGGTCTCCTCTGTTAGCTACAATACCATCCTGAGTAACCCAAACCACTAAGGTCTCCTCTGTTAGCTACAATACCATCCTGAGTAACCCTAACCACTAAGGTCTCCTCTGTTAGCTACAATACCATCCTGAGTAACCCAAACCACTAAGGTCTCCTCTGTTAGCTACAATACCATCCTGAGTAACCCAAACCACTAAGGTCTCCTCTGTTAGCTACAATACCATCCTGAGTAACCCTAACCACTAACGTCTCCTTTGTTAGCTACAATACCATCCTGAGTAACCCTAACTACCGTCTCCTCTGTTAGCTACAATACCATCCTGAGTAACCCAAACCACTAAGGTCTCCTCTGTTAGCTACAATACCATCCTGAGTAACCCTAACCACTAAGGTCTCCTCTGTTAGCTACAATACCATCCTGAGTAACCCTAACCACTGTACCGTCTCCTCTGTTAGCTACAATACCATCCTGAGTAACCCTAACCACTAACGTCTCCTCTGTTAGCTACAATACCATCCTGAGTAACCCTAACCACTAAGGTCTCCTCTGTTAGCTACAATACCATCCTGAGTAACCCTAACCACTGCACCGTCTCCTCTGTTAGCTACAATACCATCCTGAGTAACCCTAACCACTAACGTCTCCTCTGTTAGCTACAATACCATCCTGAGTAACCCTAACCACTAAGGTCTCCTCTGTTAGCTACAATACCATCCTGAGTAACCCAAACCACTAAGGTCTCCTCTGTTAGCTACAATACCATCCTGAGTAACCCAAACCACTAAGGTCTCCTCTGTTAGCTACAATACCATCCTGAGTAACCCAAACCACTAAGGTCTCCTCTGTTAGCTACAATACCATCCTGAGTAACCCTAACCACTGTACCGTCTCCTCTGTTAGCTACAATACCATCCTGAGTAACCCTAACCACTAACGTCTCCTTTGTTAGCTACAATACCATCCTGAGTAACCCTAACCACTGTACCGTCTCCTCTGTTAGCTACAATACCATCCTGAGTAACCCTAACCACTAACGTCTCCTTTGTTAGCTACAATACCATCCTGAGTAACCCAAACCACTAAGGTCTCCTCTGTTAGCTACAATACCATCCTGAGTAACCCTAACCACTGTACCGTCTCCTCTGTTAGCTACAATACCATGCTGAGTAACCCTAACCACTAAGGTCTCCTCTGTTAGCTACAATACCATCCTGAGTAACCCTAACTACCGTCTCCTCTGTTAGCTACAATACCATCCTGAGTAACCCTAACCACTAAGGTCTCCTCTGTTAGCTACAATACCATCCTGAGTAACCCTAACCACTATGGTCTCCTCTGTTAGCTACAATACCATCCTGAGTAACCCTAACCACTATGGTCTCCTCTGTTAGCTACAATACCATCCTGAGTAACCCTAACCACTAAGGTCTCCTCTGTTAGCTACAATACCATCCTGAGTAACCCAAACCACTAAGGTCTCCTCTGTTAGCTACAATACCATCCTGAGTAACCCAAACCACTAAGGTCTCCTCTGTTAGCTACAATACCATCCTGAGTAACCCTAACCACTGTACCGTCTCCTTTGTTAGCTACAATACCATCCTGAGTAACCCTAACCACTAAGGTCTCCTCTGTTAGCTACAATACCATCCTGAGTAACCCTAACTACCGTCTCCTCTGTTAGCTACAATACCATCCTGAGTAACCCTAACCACCGTCTCCTCTGTTAGCTACAATACCATCCTGAGTAACCCTAACTACCATCTCCTCTGTTAGCTACAATACCATCCTGAGTAACCCTAACCACTAAGGTCTTCTCTGTTAGCTACAATACCATCCTGAGTAACCCTAACCACTAAGGTCTCCTCTGTTAGCTACAATACCATCCTGAGTAACCCTAACTACCGTCTCCTCTGTTAGCTACAATACCATCCTGAGTAACCCAAACCACTAAGGTCTCCTCTGTTAGCTACAATACCATCCTGAGTAACCCTAACTACCGTCTCCTCTGTTAGCTACAATACCATCCTGAGTAACCCTAACTACCGTCTCCTCTGTTAGCTACAATACCATCCTGAGTAACCCTAACTACCGTCTCCTCTGTTAGCTACAATACCATCCTGAGTAACCCAAACCACTAAGGTCTCCTCTGTTAGCTACAATACCATCCTGAGTAACCCTAACTACCGTCTCCTCTGTTAGCTACAATACCATCCTGAGTAACCCTAACTACCGTCTCCTCTGTTAGCTACAATACCATCCTGAGTAACCCTAACCACTACGGTCTCCTCTGTTAGCTACAATACCATCCTGAGTAACCCTAACCACTAAGGTCTCCTCTGTTAGCTACAATACCATCCTGAGTAACCCACACCACTAAGGTCTCCTCTGTTAGCTACAATACCATCCTGAGTAACCCTAACCACTAAGGTCTCCTCTGTTAGCTACAATACCATCCTGAGTAACCCAAACCACTAAGGTCTCCTCTGTTAGCTACAATACCATCCTGAGTAACCCTAACCACTAAGGTCTCCTCTGTTAGCTACAATACCATCCTGAGTAACCCTAACCACTAAGGTCTCCTCTGTTAGCTACAATACCATCCTGAGTAACCCTAACCACTAAGGTCTCCTCTGTTAGCTACAATACCATCCTGAGTAACCCTAACCACTGTACCGTCTCCTCTGTTAGCTACAATACCATCCTGAGTAACCCTAACCACTAACGTCTCCTTTGTTAGCTACAATACCATCCTGAGTAACCCTAACCACTGTACCGTCTCCTCTGTTAGCTACAATACCATCCTGAGTAACCCTAACCACTAACGTCTCCTTTGTTAGCTACAATACCATCCTGAGTAACCCAAACCACTAAGGTCTCCTCTGTTAGCTACAATACCATCCTGAGTAACCCTAACCACTGTACCGTCTCCTCTGTTAGCTACAATACCATGCTGAGTAACCCTAACCACTAAGGTCTCCTCTGTTAGCTACAATACCATCCTGAGTAACCCTAACCACTGTACCGTCTCCTCTGTTAGCTACAATACCATCCTGAGTAACCCTAACCACTAACGTCTCCTTTGTTAGCTACAATACCATCCTGAGTAACCCTAACCACTAAGGTCTCCTCTGTTAGCTACAATACCATCCTGAGTAACCCTAACCACTAAGGTCTCCTCTGTTAGCTACAATACCATCCTGAGTAACCCTAACCACTAAGGTCTCCTCTGTTAGCTACAATACCATCCTGAGTAACCCTAACCACTAAGGTCTCCTCTGTTAGCTACAATACCATCCTGAGTAACCCTAACTACCGTCTCCTCTGTTAGCTACAATACCATCCTGAGTAACCCTAACCACTGCACCGTCTCCTCTGTTAGCTACAATACCATCCTGAGTAACCCTAACTACCGTCTCCTCTGTTAGCTACAATACCATCCTGAGTAACCCTAACTACCGTCTCCTCTGTTAGCTACAATACCATCCTGAGTAACCCTAACCACTAACGTCTCCTCTGTTAGCTACAATACCATCCTTAGTAACCCAAACCACTAAGGTCTCCTCTGTTAGCTACAATACCATCCTGAGTAACCCTAACCACTAAGGTCTCCTCTGTTAGCTACAATATCATCCTGAGTAACCCAAACCACTAAGGTCTCCTCTGTTAGCTACAATACCATCCTGAGTAACCCTAACCACTAAGGTCTCCTCTGTTAGCTACAATACCATCCTGAGTAACCCAAACCACTAAGGTCTCCTCTGTTAGCTACAATAACATCCTGAGTAACCCTAACCACTAAGGTCTCCTCTGTTAGCTACAATACCATCCTGAGTAACCCTAACTACCGTCTCCTCTGTTAGCTACAATACCATCCTGAGTAACCCAAACCACTAAGGTCTCCTCTGTTAGCTACAATACCATCCTGAGTAACCCAAACCACTAAGGTCTCCTCTGTTAGCTACAATACCATCCTGAGTAACCCAAACCACTAAGGTCTCCTCTGTTAGCTACAATACCATCCTGAGTAACCCAAACCACTAAGGTCTCCTCTGTTAGCTACAATACCATCCTGAGTAACCCTAACCACTAAGGTCTCCTCTGTTAGCTACAATACCATCCTGAGTAACCCTAACTACCGTCTCCTCTGTTAGCTACAATACCATCCTGAGTAACCCTAACCACTAAGGTCTCCTCTGTTAGCTACAATACCATCCTGAGTAACCCTAACCACTAAGGTCTCCTCTGTTAGCTACAATACCATCCTGAGTAACCCAAACCACTAAGGTCTCCTCTGCTAGCTACAATACCATCCTGAGTAACCCTAACCACTGTACTGTCTCCTCTGTTAGCTACAATAAGAACAGCCTGAGTAAGGAGCAGCTGGAAGCCATTGTGATCGAGCTTCAGAAGAAGGTAAAGGTATTGCAGCAGAGACACAGGAGACACCTGGATAAACTTGTGGGTCTGGAAAACACCGTCAACCAACTGAGACAGAACAACTTGCTGAATGAAGAGCGCGTACATCTGCTGGAGAGGGTACGTCATACGTGTCTCAATACTTAATACATAACGACAATACGGGACAATACACATAATGGGACGGAACGGAACATGACCGCCCAGTACGGGACACGACAATACACATAACGGGACGGGATGGAACGGTACATGACGGGCCAGTACGGGACACGACAATACACATAATGGGACGGAACGGTACACGACGGGCCAGTACGGGACACGACAATACGGGACAATACACATAACGGGACGGTACGGGACGGAACGGTACAGGACGGGCCAGTACGGGACACGACAATACGGGACAATACACATAACGGGACGGTACGGTACGGAACGGTACAGGACGGGCCAGTACGGGACACGACAATATGGGACAATACACATAACGGAACGGTACAGGACGGGCCAGTACGGGACACGACAATACGGGACAATACACATAACGGGACGGTATGGAACGGTACAGGACGGGCCAGTACGGGACACGACAATACGGGACAATACACATAACGGGACGGTATGGAACGGTACAGGACGGGCCAGTACGGGACACGACAATATGGGACAATACACATAACGGGACGATACATGACGGGCCAGTACGGGACACAACAATATGGGACAATACACATAACGGAACGGTACAGGACGGGCCAGTACGGGACACGACAATACACATAACGGGACGATACATGACGGGCCAGTACGGGACACGACAATACACATAACGGAACGGTACAGGACGGGCCAGTACGGGACACGACAATACACATAATGGGACGATACATGACGGGCCAGTACGGGACACGACAATACACATAACGGAACGGTACATGACGGGCCAGTACGGGACACGACAATACACATAACGGAACGGTACAGGACGGGCCAGTACGGGACACGACAATACACATAACGGAACGGTACAGGACGGGCCAGTACGGGACACGACAATACACATAACGGGGCGATACAGGACGGGCCAGTACGGGACACGACAATACACATAACGGGACGATACATGACGGGCCAGTACGGGACACGACAATACACATAACGGGACGATACATGACGGGCCAGTACGGGACACGACAATACACATAACCGAACGATACATGACGGGCCAGTACGGGACACGACAATACACATAACCGAACGATACATGACGGGCCAGTACGGGACATGACAATACACATAACGGAACGATACATGACGGGCCAGTACGGGACACGACAATACACATAACCGAACGATACATGACGGGCCAGTACGGGACACGACAATACACATAACGGGACGATACATGACGGGCCAGTACGGGACACGACAATATGGGACAATACACATAACGGAACGATACATGACGGGCCAGTACGGGACACGACAATACACATAATGGAACGATACATGACGGGCCGGTACGGGACACGACAATACACATAATGGAACGATACATGACGGGCCAGTACGGGACACGACAATACACATAACCGAACGATACATGACGGGCCAGTACGGGACACGACAATACACATAACCGAACGATACATGACGGGCCAGTACGGGACACGACAATACACATAACCGAACGATACATGACGGGCCAGTACGGGACACGACAATATGGGACAATACACATAACGGAACGGTACATGACGGGCCAGTACGGGACACGACAATACACATAACCGAACGATACATGACGGGCCAGTACGGGACACGACAATATGGGACAATACACATAACGGAACGATACATGACGGGCCAGTACGGGACACGACAATATGGGACAATACACATAACGGAACGATACATGACGGGCCAGTACGGGACACGACAATATGGGACAATACACATAACGGAACGGTACAGGAAGGGCCAGTACGGGACACGACAATACACATAACGGAACGATACAGGACGGGCCAGTACGGGACACGACAATACACATAACGGAACGGTAGAGGAAGGGCCAGTACGGGACACGACAATATGGGACAATACACATAACGGAACGGTACAGGAAGGGCCAGTACGGGACACGACAATACACATAACGGAACGATACAGGACGGGCCAGTACGGGACACGACAATACACATAACGGAACGGTACAAGAAGGGCCAGTACGGGACACGACAATATGGGACAATACACATAACGGAACGGTACATGACGGGCCAGTACGGGACACGACAATTCAACACATAACCAATATGTAACAATACATCACAATATATACAGTGCACCGGGAAGTTTTCAGACCCCTTGACTTTCCCCACATTTTGTTACAGCCTTATTCTAACATGGTTTAAATGAAATGTCCTCATCCAATCTACACACAATACCTAATACGTTGTTGCAGCGCTCCACCAAATCAGGCCTTTATGGTAGAGTGGCCAGACGGAAGCCACTTCTCAGTAAAAGGCACATGACAACCCACTTGGAGTTTGTCAAAAGGCACCAATGGGACTCAGGCCATGAGAAACAAGATTCTCTGGATCTGACAAAAACCAAGATTGAACTCATTGGCCTGAATGCCGAGCGTCACATCTGGAGATAACCTGGCACCATCCCTACGGTGAAGCATGGTGGTGGCGGCAACATGCTGTGGGGATGTTTTTCAGCGGCAGGGACTGGGAGACTAGTAAGGATCGAGGCAAAGATGAACGAATCAAAGTACAGAGATCCTTGATGAAAACTTGCTCCAGAGCACACAGGACCCGAGACTGGGGTGAAGGTTCACTTTCCAACAGGACAAAGATCCTAAGCACACAGCCAAGACAACGAAGGAGTGGCATAAGGAAAAGTCTTTGAATGTTTTTGATTGGCCCAGCCAGAGCCTGGACTTGAACCTGATCGAACATCTCTGGAAAGACCTGAAAAAAGCTGTGCTGCGACGCTCCCCATCCAACCTGACAGAGCTTGAGTTGGATCTGCAGAGAAGAATGGGAGAAACTCCCCAAATGCAGGTATGCCAACCTTGTAGCATCATACCCATGAAGACTCAAGGCTGAAATTGGTCATCCTCCACCAAACTTTACAGTTGGCACTATGCATTCAGGCAGGAAGTGTACTCCTGATCTTAGGCTTGTGTGCGGCTGCTCAACCATGGAAACCAATTTTCATGAAGCTCCCGACGAACAGTTCTTGTGCTGACGTTGCTTCCAGAGGCAGTTTGGAACTCGGTAGGGAGGGTTGCAACCGAGGACAGACGATTTCTACGTGCTTCAGCACTCGACTGTCATGTTCTGTGACCTTGTGTGGCCTACCACTTCGCGGCTGAGCCGTTGTTGCTCCTAGACGTTTCCACTTCACAAAACCAGCCCTTACAGTTGACTGGGGGGCAGCTCCAGCAGGGCAGACATTTAACTGACATGTTGGAAAGACGGCATCCTATGACGGTGCTACGTTGAAAGTCACTGAGCTCTTCAGTATGGGCCATTCTACTGCCAATGTTTGTCTATGGAGATTGCATGGCCGTTTGTTTGAATTTATATACGCCGGTCAGCAATGCGTTTGGCTGAAATAGCCAGTCATTTGAAGGCGTGTCCCCATACTTTTGGCCATGTAGTGTCCGTTAAGGCTCAGTTGATAGCGCATGTCTCCTGAAATGGCTGGGTTGTGGGTTCGTTTCCCTTGGGGGACACTACAACAAAATGTATGCATCCACTATTATAAGTCAATCTGGATAAGAGGGCTGCTGAAATCACTCAATGTAAAAATAAATAAATAAATAAATACTACATGATAGAACGTTTTATATATAATATGTACAGGGCATTCAGAAAGTATTGACCCTTGAACCTTCCACATTTTGTTACATTACAGCTTTATTCTAAATTGAATTCAAAGTTTAACTCCTCAATCTACACACAATACCTCATAATAACAAAACAGAACCAGGTTTAGAAAATGTTGCACATTATTCACATAAAGCACCCTTTACTCAGTCCTTTTGTAGAAGCACCTTTGGCAGCGATTACAGCCTCGAGTCGTCTTGGTTATGACGCTACAAGCTTGGTACATCTGTATTTGGTGGAGTTTCTCCCATATCTTCTCTGCAGATCCTCTCAAACTCTTGTCAGGTTGGATGGGGAGTGTCGCTGCGCAGCATGTCCGGATGCTGGCTGGGCCACTCAAGGACATTCAGAGACTTGTCCCGAAGCCACTCTTATGTCGTCTTGGCTGTATGCTTAGGGTCGTTGTCTTGATGGAAGGTGACCCTTCGCCCCAGTCTGAGAACCTGCTCCAGAGCGCTCAGGACTTCAAGGATTGCGCTCTGTTTCTCATTCCCTCGATCCTGACTCGTCTCCCAGTCGCTATCGCTGAAAAACATCCCCACAGCATGATGCTTCCACCACCATGCTTCACGGTAGGGATGATGCCAGGTTTCCTCCAGACGTGATGTTTGGCATTCAGGAAAAATAGTTCAATCTTGGTTTCATCAGACCAGAGTATCTTGTTTCTCATGGTCTGAGAGTCCTTTAGGTGCCTTTGGGTAAACTCCAAGCGTGTTGTCATGTGCCTTTTACTGAGGAGTGGCTTCCGTCTGGTCACTCGACCATAAAGGCCTGATTTGATGGAGTGCTGCAGAGATGGTTGTTCTTCTATCATCACAGAGGAACTTGAGGTCTGTCATTGACAATCGGGTTCTTGGTCACGTTCCTGACCAATGCCCTTCTCCCGAGTGGCGCAGCGGTCTAAGGCACTGCGTCTCAGTGCTAGAGGTTTCACTACAGACCCTGGTTTGATTCCAGGCTGTATCACAACCAGCCCTGATTGGGAGTCCCGTAGGGCGGCACACAATTGGCCCAGCGTTGTCCGGGTTTGGCCAGGTTAGGAAGTCATTGTAAATAAGAATTTGTTCTTAACTGACTTACCTAGTTAAATTAAATTATCCTCTGATTGCTCATTTTGGCCTGTCTTGGTGGTTCCAAACTGCTTCCATTTGAGAGTGATAGAGGCCACTGTGTTCTTGGGTCCCTTCAATGCTGCAGACAATTTTTGCCACCCTTCTCCAGATCTATGCCTCGATACAATCTTGTCTAAGCATTCCTTCGACCTCATGGCTTGGGTTTTTCTCTGAAATGCACTGTCAACTGTGGGAGTTGATATAGACAGGTGAGTGCCTTTCCAAATCATGTCAAGGAAGGATGATCTATGGAAACAGGATGCACCTGAGCTCAATTTAGATTCTCATAGCAAAGGGTCTGAATACTTATATAAATATTTTTTATACATTTGCAAAAATTTCTAAACCTGTTTTTGCTTTGTCATTATTGGGTATTGATTGTTGATTGAGAATGTTTTTAAAATACATTTTAGAATAAGGCTGTAATGTAACAATGTGAATGCACTGAATCTCGAGAGTCCAGCAGCATACCACCCTGCATCCCGCTGCTGGCCTCTAAGCAGGGTCGGTTCTGATAAGACCAGCTGCTGGCCTCTAAGCAGGGTTGGTTCTGATAAGGCCAGCTGCTGCTGCTGCTGGAAGTGGTGTCGGAGGGCCAGTAGGAGGCACTCTTTCCTCTGGTTAAAAAAAATAAAAGCACCCAATGTCCCTGTGATTGAGGACATTGCCCTGAGGACATTGCTGTGATTTATAAAATGTGCAGGATTACATGATAAACAGTAAGAATACTGGTAGAACTAATGTTTTCAAACTGATGGCTGATTCTGCTTTATGATACCCCCCCCCCCCCTCTCTCTCTGATAAAATAAATAATAACATTCCCCAAACATTTGTCAAACTGTACCAGAACGTATTTGTTCTTTCCCAGGTGTGTATCCAGACCAGTGCTGCTGTATCGGAGGCAGGAGAGACCGTGGCTATCATCTATGAACAGGACAACACAGCATACCTCTATGACGGATCGGGTTAAACAGCGTACCTCTATGCCTTGCCTCTAGTATAAAGACCGATAAAGGTTAGGGTCCAGAACAGAGACGGGGTCAGGTACCAGAACATATACAGGACGGGGTCAGGGTCCAGAACAGACAGACACGGGACGGGGTTAGGGTCCAGAACAGAGACGGGTCAGGTACCAGAACAGACAGACACGGGGTCAGGGTCCAGGACAGACAAACAGACACGGGACGGGGTCAGGGTCCAGAACATATATACGGGATGGGTTCCAGGACACACGGGTCAGGGTCCAGAACAGACAGACACGGGACGGGGTCAGGGTCCAGAACAGACAGACACGGGACGGGGTCAGGGTCCAGAACAGACAGACACGGGACGGGGTCAGGGTCCAGAACAGACAGACACGGGACGGGGTCAGGGTCCAGAACAGACAGACACGGGACGGGGTCAGGGTCCAGAACAGACAGACACGGGACGGGGTCAGGGTCCAGAACATATATACGGGACGGGGTCAGGGTCCAGAACAGACAGGCGAGATAGGTAGTTGTTACCTTGCTAAAGTGATGAGGAATCTAGCTGATATGAACCCTGCACTTTATGTGATGTGAAAATCAGAAACTTTATTGTCTATTCTTGGAATATCAGAAGATGGAGACTGATCTGTTTGCATGAACTTGTCTGTTTTATTATTTATTAGTGTCTTAGGTCATATTATAAACTGGGTGGTTCCAGCCCTGAAAGCTGTGGTATATCAGACTGTATACCACGGCTATGGGCTGTGTCCAGGCACTCTGTGTTGCGTTGTGCGTAAGAACAGCCCTTAGCCGTGGTATATTGGCCATATACCACACCCCCTCAGACCTTAACACTTATTAGAAAACTGTGTGGTTTGAGTGCTGATTGGCATAACAGACTGTATACCACGGTATGACAAATCAGTTTTACTGCTCTAATTACGTTGGTAACCAGTTTATAATAGCAATAAGGCACTTTGGGGGGGTTTGTGGTATATGGTCAATATACCACGGCTAAGGGCTGTGTCCAGGCACTCCGCGTTGCGTCATGCTAAAGAACAGCCCTTAGCTGTGGTACATTGACCATATACCACACCCCCTCAGGCCTTATTGAGTAATTATTTTACTAGTGTTTGTCAGTTATTACATTTTGGAGAGACATTAGTCAGCCTGTAGGTGAAGTGGCATCACTGGAGTTAGTTTTGCTGGGACAGTGGAAATGTACTAAAATTGGTATTCTGTTTTGTTTAATCTTATAATTTTATCCCCTGCTGTAAATGTAATTTTCTTTCAGAATGTCAGTTTGATGTTGAAAAATTTGCTCCGTCAGCTTGTTGTTTGTTTGTTAAAGTATTGACAATACAATATTGATTTGCACTGACATTTTCCCTCCATTACTTGTAATTTATTGATAACATTTTAACAGTCAATTATTTCATTATGATAATCCTGTTTACATTGCTTCCGGAAATGTATTGTCGAGATTAGACGTTCTCAAACCAATCGTCATTGTCACGGGAGGACCAATCACAGGAGAGAGTCACGGGTAGGTTCTCGCGCAGCGGCAGTTCACAATCAGAGAAGACGGTTTATATTTGAATCTGTGTCCCGCGCTTCAACGCAACGACGTTGAAGTAAAAAAAAGAAGAAGAAAAGAGTCAGGTTTCATCGCTCTTGACTTGCCGTACTTTTCCGAAGTGTTTCTAAACCAGAGGAAGCAAGAAGGAATATTATATATAATAAAAAAATATAATATATTATAAAATATATATATTTTTTAAATCAGAATTTAAAAAATGTTTTTTACGTATTTGTAATAATATCTGTGAATACCGTCAGACAAGCCTGAAGTTTATTTAACATTGGCAACCCTCCCCAAAACATATTTTTTGTTGGTTGCTGTGCGGATGAGGATCTAAAAGTGGCTAGCAACTTAGGCTAATGTTAGTCACGAACGGGATCATCATTTTGAGATTTATCAGCCAGTGAAGTAGCAAGCGTCTTGGCTAAATCTTGAATAATTTCTGTGACTATGGCGGAGGGAGCGGGGATAAATTCATTTACCTCCAGGGTTACAAAAAGAGTTAGCAATGTGAATGTTGCTCCTGCACCCGCAAACATGCGACGGAAAAGTCGACAACAAAGTCAAAGGCGGACTACACACAACCGGGTATGTTTATTATCATGTCTTCTAGGTAGCTAAATGGGCTAGCTAACTTCTGTTCTGTAACATTAGTGCCTCTTGTTTGGTCTTGGCTGGCTTCTTCGCATGCCAAACATGTAGCGAACTTAGTCAGATGGTTGTTGTCAACTAGTTGGAGTTAGTGTCTTCGCTATCGTTTAACATTAACGTTAGCTAGTAACTGTAAAGAAGTAGCCCATATGTTAAGTTAGTACTATATAGGGCCGCGAATTATTAGACTTTTCCAAACAATTGGATTGAACACTTTTTATTGGGAACTATTCGGCGATTCAGCAGGTCTTTCCGAGTTGGAAGGTGGTAGGTAGATGGTTCAACCCTTTCCATCAGAACCGTCTACCGATTACGGATACCACCTTCCAACTCGGGAAACCGTGATGCTAAAAACCTGTACAGTCAAGTCGTTAACCGAATACCAATCTATTTATCTATTAGACCTGGAAACCCGACGCTGAATTACATTTTAATTCTACGTCCTGTAGAAATTGGTGTTTGAATCAGGAAAGTTTTCCCTCACGACCTCTACAAGCCAGAAAGTTGAATAAATGTCATATTTTAAAATACTTTACCGGTTGTCGATTCTGGTTGGTCATTTTTGTCGGTAGGAATTTGAGACAATATATCCACATTAATGTAGAATTACATCAACTTTTCAGAGCTGATGGTGCCTCCTGATTTCTGTCACCTGAAGCATACACACAATATAACATATATGCATGAGACATATGCATACTGCATGGTACTTTATAGGCAGTGATGTAGCTAGTCCATTATTAGAGTGGGCTTGTATTGTGCATCATGTCAGTGAGTGTTGCCTATTTGTGTGCCAGGTGGTTCTGGAGCGGGTCCTGGGCATCACCACCTCTAACGGCAGTGGGCTGGCCTGTGACCCCAACACTGGCCTGGTGGCCTACCCAGCTGGGTAAGACTAGCTGCAATTGCAAAATTCAAGTGGTGGCAATTCAAAGAGTTGGTCTAATGGTGCTCTCTGATGTCATCGGCCTCCTCCTTGTTTGTGGGAACACCCCCCCCCCCCACACACACACACACACACACACACACACACTTGTGCCATGTCAGAGGACTCCGGGACCACCTATTGAGATGTTTCATTAGTTAAGTAAATCAGATGATAAATAAGGTTCTAGGGGGGCTGGAGTGGGTCTTTAACCCTAACCTGCAAGACTGGCCTCTAACTAACCCGTTACTAACTAACACTTCAAAGAAGATATCTGTTGAATAGGCTAGATTATATGTAAATACTAAAGTTATAGTAGCTAGTCATCTTTATACAGTTTGTTTTGTTATCCAGGTGTGTTGTTGTAATCCTGCACCCAAAGAAAAACAAACAGACCCACATCCTCAACACTTCAAGGTGAGATATTTACTTGTGTTTTATTGTTGTTCTCGCTCTCTTCTAGGGTGTTTATTTAGTCATGTCCTGATAAGTATACATTAGATGTGTGCACTACACAGGGCTAGAACATATGTGCAACTTCTCCAATCCATCACATTGATCGAGTCATCTGTACTCAAGAGGGGATTGCTCAGTCTCGTCATGGTGACTCCAGACAGACTTGGTAGACAGACTGTGTAGTACGTTATGGGGCTGGGCGATAATGGCCAGAATATCATATCACAATATTTTTCTAATTTCTTTTTTTAAATGTTTCTGAATTGTAAAAGTTACAGTATGTTTTTATATAACTTGTGATTGACTGTGGAATGGCAACACATTAATTATATTCTTATGGTTGTATTCTCAACCAAACTTGAATAAAACTGACAGTGAAGTAGTCCAATTTGTAGAACTTGTCATTTCATTTAGCACTATCAATTATTAGAGTGGGCTTGGGGGCGGCAGGTAGCCTAGTGGTTAGAGGGGCGGCAGGTAGCCTAGTGGTTAGAGGGGCGGCAGGTAGCCTAGTGGTTAGAGGGGCGGCAGGTAGCCTAGTGGTTAGAGGGGCGGCAGGTAGCCTAGTGGTTAGAGGGGCGGCAGGTAGCCTAGTGGTTAGAGGGGCGGCAGGTAGCCTAGTGGTTAGAGGGGCGGCAGGTAGCCTAGTGGTTAGAGGGGCGGCAGGTAGCCTAGTGGTTAGAGGGGCGGCAGGTAGCCTAGTGGTTAGAGGGGCGGCAGGTAGCCTAGTGGTTAGAGGGGCGGCAGGTAGCCTAGTGGTTAGAGGGGCGGCAGGTAGCCTAGTGGTTAGAGGGGCGGCAGGTAGCCTAGTGGTTAGAGGGGCGGCAGGTAGCCTAGTGGTTAGAGGGGCGGCAGGTAGCCTAGTGGTTAGAGGGGCGGCAGGTAGCCTAGTGGTTAGAGGGGCGGCAGGTAGCCTAGTGGTTAGAGGGGCGGCAGGTAGCCTAGTGGTTAGAGGGGCGGCAGGTAGCCTAGTGGTTAGAGGGGCGGCAGGTAGCCTAGTGGTTAGAGGGGCGGCAGGTAGCCTAGTGGTTAGAGGGGCGGCAGGTAGCCTAGTGGTTAGAGGGGCGGCAGGTAGCCTAGTGGTTAGAGGGGCGGCAGGTAGCCTAGTGGTTAGAGGGGCGGCAGGTAGCCTAGTGGTTAGAGGGGCGGCAGGTAGCCTAGTGGTTAGAGGGGCGGCAGGTAGCCTAGTGGTTAGAATGTAGAGGCTGCAGGTAGCCAAGTGGTTAGAGTGTAGAGGAGGCAGGTAGCCTAGTGGTTAGTGTAGAGGCTGCAGGTAGCCTAGTGGTTAGTGTAGAGGCTGCAGGTAGCCTAGTGGTTAGTGTAGAGGCGGCAGGTAGCCTAGTGGTTAGAGTGTAGAGGTGGCAGGTAGCCTAGTGGTTAGAGCGTCGGACTAGTAACCGAAAAGTTGCTAGATCGAATCCCCGAGCCGACAAGGTAAAAATCTGTCGTTCTGCCCTTGAACAAGGCAGTTAACCCACTGTTCCTAGGCCGTGATTGTAAATAAGAACTTGTTTTTATTAACTGACTTGCGTAGTTTAATAAGAAAAAAACATTGGTATAGATAGATGGTCTTGTAAAAACCAATATGTGGATCCATACGGGTCTACATGTTGTTGGACTGTACAGGGTAGTTACACTGTTACCCATCCACAGCCTAGAACATGCTGCTTTCTGTTGTTGATGTTATGTAACTACAGTTTGTGTATGTGGAGTGGCAGTAATGAAGTTAAAATGTCACATTTTATAACTTTCACTGTTCTCTAGGAGGTCATAAAACGGTTAAAGTACGAAGCTCGTGTCAAGGGAAACTCCCAGAGTTAAAATGTCTGAACCTTTAAACTGAGTTTAAAATCCCTTTCAGATTGCTGCTGAGTAAAATGTTCTCCCTAATGTAAATGTGAGCCCGGCCTCAGCCCTCTCCTCTGCCTCAGCCCTCTGCTCTCTCATTAATTCGCTTGTCTGTTTGTGTTTCCCAGAAAAACCTTCACTGCCTTGGCCTTCTCTCAGGATGGAAAGTATTTGGTCACTGGTGAGGTAAGTGTTTGGGAATGTTCCGGAAGAAGAAAAAGATGTTGGTTGGTGTGTATATGCACTTTGCTGTATTTGTATAATAGTCAGTGAGACGGTGGACTAACGTGTGTGTGTGTGTGTGTGTGTGTGTGTGTGTGTGTGTGTGTGTGTGTGTGCGTGTGCTAGTTGGTTGATGGTTATATAAAAGCTGTTGTGCTGCTAGAGACCAGGTCATGCTGTAAATTCTACTTGTTGTCACAGTAAGTGATATACGAGCCTCCTGTCTTGCCCTCAGTGGTCTATGGTTTGCTGCTCTCGAGCTGACTGTACTGTTGCCGTGGTGATTGGGAGTGTATCCTACTGTTGTTTTACTTTCTGTTATGACCAGCAGGCTTCTTCCACGGGTTCTTTAAAGGAACCCTGTCGATATCTGGGACGGTTCTTAAAGGAACCCTGTCGATATCTGGGACGGTTCTTAAAGGAACCCTGTCGATATCTGGGACGGTTCTTTAAGGAACCCTGTCGATATCTGGGACGGTTCTTTAAGGAACCCTGTCGATATCTGGGACGGTTCTTTAAGGAACCCTGTCGATATCTGGGACGGTTCCTTAAGGAACCCTGTCGATATCTGGGACGGTTCTTTAAGGAACCCTGTCGATATCTGGGACGGTTTTAACATTTGTGTTATAAAATGTTTAGTGATGTCCTACACAGTTTTAGTGTAATTTCATGTCTATTGACTGTTTAGTGGTGAGCTAAACCGGAGACTGCTTCTCTGTGACATTTTCCAGTAGGATCCCTGTGGTGGTTTAATACAAAAAAATGACCAGTCGTTGTCAGCGCTCTCTATAACCTGTCTGGTTTTCTGATCATATTGGAACTCCCTGCTATACAGTGCATTCAGAAAGTATTCAGACCCCTTGACTTTTTCCACATAAAATCCTCATCTACCCACAATACCCTATAATGACAAAGTGAAACAGTTTAAAAAATATATATATTTGAATGTATGAAAAATAAAATACCTTATTTACATAAGTATTCAGACTCTTTGCTATGAGACTTGAAATTGAGCTCAGGTGCATCCTGTTTCCATTGATCATCCTTGAGATGTTTCTTCAATTTGGAGTCCACCTGTGGTAAATTCAATTGATTGGACATGATTTGGAAAGGCACACACCTGTCTATATAAGGTCCCACATTTGACAGTGCATGTCAGAGTAAAAACCAAGCCATGAGGTTGAAGGAATTGTCCGTAGAGCTCCGAGACAGGATTGTGTCGAGGCACAGATCTGGGAAAGGGTACCAAAACACTTCTGCAGCATTGAAGGTCCAAGAACAGTGGCCTACATTATTATTTTAATTTCTTTAAATTTTTTAATGTAATGTTTTTTGTTGTTGTTACTTAGGCAAGTCAGTTAATTAAGAACAAATTCTTATTTACAATGACAGCCTACCCCAGTCAAACCCAAACCCGGATGACGCTGGGCCAAATGCGCGCTGTCCAATGGGACTCCAAATCACTGCCGGTTGTGAAACAGCCTGGAATCGAACCAGGGTCAGTAGTAACGCCTGACACCACTGTGCCACTCGGGAGCCTTTTTTAAAAGAAGTTTGGAACCACCAAGACTCTTCCTAGAGCTGGCCGCCTGGCCAAAACTGAGCAATCGGGTGAGAAGGGCCTTGGTCTGGGAGGTGACCAAGAAACCTGATGGTCACTCTGACAGAGCTCCGGAGTTCCTCTGTGGTTATGGGAGAACCTTCCCGAAGGACAACCATCTTTACAATCTGACCTTTATGGTAGAGTAGCCAGATGGAAGCCACTCCTCAGGAAAAGGCATGCGTATTGCACCTCCTTTAAATTTTTTTTTTTAAAGGAAGCATATCATTATCTGAGGCAGCTCTTTGTCATGTCCCGGCGTGTTCCTCAGTCCTGTAGAAGTTTAAAATCTATTTTCAGTTTGTTTTTGCAACAGAGATGTACAGCTCCTTGGTGAGAGCTATGATTAGTCAGCGCCCTCACCTCCTAGTGTGGGCAAAGACCTGCTAGTGTCATCTACTCCAAGCTCTAAACTTCTCTGATCTGCTCTACATTCCTCCCCCTGTTCATCGACAAACCATTTAATTTGAATATGTTTATAATTTAGCAGATGCTCTTATCCAGAGCGACTCACAGGGGCAATTAGGGTTAAGTGCCTTGCTCAAGGGCACATCGACGGATTTTTCACCTAGTCGGCTCTGGGATTTGAACCAGCAAACGTTTGCTCACTGGCCCAACGCTTTTAACACCCAATGTTGACACAACTTTACTTTATTTTATTTTGGAGGTTAATTGTTGCCACAGCGCTGACTCAGTAGTTTCTCTAATGCTCTGGTTTCAACTCGAACTGTCAGTCCAACTGCCATGACATTCAGCATTCAAACCCCCCCCCCCCCCCCCCCCCCCCCCCCCTCCGGGGCTCTAGCTCTCCTCTTTGTTTCTGCTCAAATCATTGACTGGATGGTTCTGTCTCTGCAGAGTGGTCACATGCCCTGTGTGCGGGTTTGGGACGTGGCCGAGCAGGCCCAGGTGGCAGAGGTACAGTGCCATAAGTACGGGGTGGCCTGCGTGGCCTTCTCAACCAACAGCAGCTACATCGTGTCCGTAGGCTACCAGCACGATATGACCGTCAGCGTCTGGGAGTGGAGGGTAAGTTAAAGACATGGGTTCGTTTGTTTTTCTTTCAGAGACGTGAGCCTGTTAAGTGACAGAGGTGTAGAGTTGCACTTTTCCTTTCCACTACATTGGTTCCATTGCACCAGGCAACTGCTGAAATATGGATTCCCAGGATGTCTACTCTGCTGGCTGGATAGTACTGGGGTTAAGGTATGGCTGGGCTGTGGCTTCAGCCTGGATGTTAGTACTGGGGTTAAGGTATGGCTGGGCTTCAGCCTGGAGGATAGTACTGGGGTTAAGGTATGGCTGGGCTTCAGCCTGGAGGATAGTACTGGGGTTAAGGTATGGCTGGGCTTCAGCCTGGAGGATAGTACTGGGGTTAAGGTATGGCTGGGCTTCAGCCTGGAGGATAGTACTGGGGTTAAGGTATGGCTGGGCTTCAGCCTGGAGGATAGTACTGGGGTTAAGGTATGGCTGGGCTTCAGCCTGGAGGATAGTACTGGGGTTAAGGTATGGCTGGGCTTCAGCCTGGAGGATAGTACTGGGGTTAAGGTATGGCTGGGCTTCAGCCTGGAGGATAGTACTGGGGTTAAGGTATGGCTGGGCTTCAGCCTGGAGGATAGTACTGGGGTTAAGGTATGGCTGGGCTTCAGCCTGGAGGATAGTACTGGGGTTAAGGTATGGCTGGGCTTCAGCCTGGAGGATAGTACTGGGGTTAAGGTATGGCTGGGCTTCAGCCTGGAGGATAGTACTGGGGTTAAGGTATGGCTGGGCTTCAGCCTGGAGGATAGTACTGGGGTTAAGGTATGGCTGGGCTTCAGCCTGGAGGATAGTACTGGGGTTAAGGTATGGCTGGGCTTCAGCCTGGAGGATAGTACTGGGGTTAAGGTATGGCTGGGCTTCAGCCTGGAGGATAGTACTGGGGTTAAGGTATGGCTGGGCTTCAGCCTGGAGGATAGTACTGGGGTTAAGGTATGGCTGGGCTTCAGCCTGGAGGATAGTACTGGGGTTAAGGTATGGCTGGGCTTCAGCCTGGAGGATAGTACTGGGGTTAAGGTATGGCTGGGCTTCAGCCTGGAGGATAGTACTGGGGTTAAGGTATGGCTGGGCTTCTTGGGAGGGGGCAGGGAATCCCAGAGTCTGTACTTTTATGTCCTGTCATTTGATCTGTCTGCTAAGTTGTTGAAGGGTGTCCAGACTGACTGAATAATGATAGTCCAAACGTTCTTCACAACAACAACAACAACAACAACAACAACATCCTGCAATCTGTTATCAGTTCTGACAGCAGTCTGGTCAAAGGCCGTCAACTAGAGGCCACAGAAATCCCTGTGTTACTTAAAATAACCCGAGCTCTGTGAAACTGACATGACATTTTGTAAACCCTCTTGTCCTGTGTGTTTTTGTAGAAGGGGACGGTGATAGCGTCCAACAAGGTGTCTAGCAGAGTTCTGTCCGTCTCCTTCTCTGAAGACAACAGCTACTTCGTCACGGCAGGAAACCGACACGTCAAGTTCTGGTACCTCGACGCCTCTAAAGAGAGACGGGTCAGGACATTGTTGTTGTTCTTATGATTAAGTATTTTACATGCCATATTGTTTGTACTCCATCCATGTATAAAGGGCGTCTGAGTAATGGGTTGATTCTGGATGTTTACTATGGCTCCTCCCCCAGGTGAACAGCACGGTGCCTCTGATTGGCCGATCAGGATTGCTAGGGGAACAGAGGAACAGCATGTTCTGTGGTCTGTCGTGTGGGCGGGGCAACATGGCCAGCAGCACCTATTGCATCACTTCCTCTGGCCTGCTGTGTCAGTTCAACAGCAGGAGGATGCTTGACGCCTGGGTGGACCTCAAGGTCAGTATGGCCCTAACTGACCCCTGACCCTAACTGACCCCTGAACCTCTCGCTGTCCCTATTTTGATATCTGAAAATTCTTGCAACCAACCAGGTTAAAAAATAAATAAAAACGAACAGCCAATGTTAACTTGTTTTGGGGGGTTGGGTGGGCGGCAGTCAATTAATTAAAAAAACATTGCAACAGTATTTCTGATTTGTCTTCTCAACTCACCATCACGTACTTTTAACATGGGGGCTATGACGACAGTCTGTTATGTCTCTTATCTCACCACCACTAATGAGATGGGTGTTGCTTGATGGGTCTCAGAAAGTCAAGAGGCCTGGTCCCTGCTGTCACATCCAACCTGGATGGATATTTGGTTTAATTGCAGACGAGAGCACTGAATCCAGCTTCACACAGATCAGAGCTGGAGAAGGGTACCATGAGTTTTATGGTGCTTTCAAGACAACTAGGAAACTCTGGAAAAATACACGAGGTCAAATCATGACGTCGGTGATCTTCAGGGCAGGAAGTCGTTGCCTAATCGTTCAAATAGATGTTTCCTGGTTCATAGCTCATTCCACCCTGTTTCCAGTTGTTTTGAATGCGGTATTAATGCTCCGAGGGAGATGGCAGGGTGTTCCCTTTTTTGATCTAGGAACCTAAACTCCTCCCTAGTGACCCGTGAATGCGTTGTCTGAATACGTGTCAGCTCAATCAGCTGTTTGATTTCACTTGCGGGCATGACGACTGAGCCGGGATCACAGTCCAACGTGGTTTGGGAAGCAGGTCCCGACGTGCTCTGCCGAGCGTTTGGAGGTGAACAGTCATCACTGGTGTCAGACACTTTCTGGATGCTGTTTTCTGTTAGAGCAGCCGAGGGAAGGTGGCATGGTTCGCTTTTTATTTATTGTATGATTTCCTCTCAATCCACCTGATTCGGTCAGATCTGTAGAATGTTTTTGTATTTGTCCTGCATGCTTGGTAAGGACAACAGCTCCTCTTAATGCGAAAACATATTTTCAGCACTCGATAACCACCAAGCCTTCGGTGTGAAGTGGAACATCGTCACGCCTGCTCCCTGTCCCACCACAGAGACCCATTCATAACTAGTGTAGAGGCCTGCTCCCTGTCCCACCACAGAGACCCATTCATAACTAGTGTAGAGGCCTGCTCCCTGTCCCACCACAGAGACCCATTCATAACTAGTGTAGAGGCCTGTTCCCTGTCCCACCACAGAGACCCATTCATAACTAGTGTAGAGGCCTGCTCCCTGTCCCACCACAGAGACCCATTCATAACTAGTGTAGAGGCCTGCTCCCTGTCCCACCACAGAGACCCATTCATAACTAGTGTAGAGGCCTGCTCCCTGTCCCACCACAGAGACCCATTCATAACTAGTGTAGAGGCCTGCTCCCTGTCCCACCACAGAGACCCATTCATAACTAGTGTAGAGGCCTGCTCCCTGTCCCACCACAGAGACCCATTCATAACTAGTGTAGAGGCCTGCTCCCTGTCCCACCACAGAGACCCATTCATAACTAGTGTAGAGGCCTGCTCCCTGTCCCACCACAGAGACCCATTCATAACTAGTGTAGAGGCCTGCTCCCTGTCCCACCACAGAGACCCATTCATAACTAGTGTAGAGGCCTGCTCCCTGTCCCACCACAGAGACCCATTCATAACTAGTGTAGAGGCCTGCTCCCTGTCCCACCACAGAGACCCATTCATAACTAGTGTAGAGGCCTGCTCCCTGTCCCACCACAGAGACTCATTCATAACTAGTGTAGAGGCCTGCTCCCTGTCCCACCACAGAGACCCATTCATAACTAGTGTAGAGGCCTGCTCCCTGTCCCACCACAGAGACCCATTCATAACTAGTGTAGAGGCCTGCTCCCTGTCCCACCACAGAGACCCATTCATAACTAGTGTAGAGGCCTGCTCCCTGTCCCACCACAGAGACCCATTCATAACTAGTGTAGAGGCCTGCTCCCTGTCCCACCACAGAGACCCATTCATAACTA
>NC_143045.1:41710000-41810000 GCF_057628025.1 Oncorhynchus mykiss | reverse complement strand
ATCAGACAGGAAGAGACATTAGTCCCAGTGATACTCCTCATTACAGATCAGACAGGAAGAGACATTAGTCCCAGTGATACTCCTCATTACAGATCAGACAGGAAGAGACATTAGTCCCAGTGATACTCCTCATTACAGATCAGACAGGAAGAGACATTAGTCCCAGTGATACTCCTCATTACAGATCAGACAGGAAGAGACATTAGTCCCAGTGATACTCCTCATTACAGATCAGACAGGAAGAGACATTAGTCCCAGTGATACTCCTCATTACAGATCAGACAGGAAGAGACATTAGTCCCAGTGATACTCCTCATTACAGATCAGACAGGAAGAGACATTAGTCCCAGTGATACTCCTCATTACAGATCAGACAGGAAGAGACATTAGTCCCAGTGATACTCCTCATTACAGATCAGACAGGAAGAGACATTAGTCCCAGTGATACTCCTCATTACAGATCAGACAGGAAGAGACATTAGTCCCAGTGATACTCCTCATTACAGATCAGACAGGAAGAGACATTAGTCCCAGTGATACTCCTCATTACAGATCAGACAGGAAGAGACATTAGTCCCAGTGATGCAGTGTCGCTGCGGAGCTATACGGAGCCCTCGGCCTTGTCAAAACGTTTGTTGAGGCTCCGAGCGATGAGGTACAGAGCTCAATTTGACATCGGCATGAGTCCGGAGGCTCCAAAATTGAGTGACACCTTCCATGCGGTTTCTCCGACCACATTTTTTCGGATCAAGCCTACATTGGCTCTTAGAACAGCAGTCCCGGTGTCTGGACACCGGAGAACCATGATGATATTGGTCTGCTTTTTTAGATTGTATTAGAATAATGTATTGGTTTTTTTTCTCACTGATTTCTCCTGACTCCTTACAGGCATCTTTTTGTTGCCGACCCCAAGGCAGAATACCCAGACACCCTAGCCTTGACCTTTGACCCTGTAACCCGTCACCTGACCTGTGTGTACAACGATCACAGCGTGTACGTGTGGGACGTCCGTGACATCAAGAATGTGGGGAAGGTCTACTCTGCCCTCTACCACAGCGGCTGTGTCTGGAGTCTAGAGGTGTGTGTTCTGTCTTTGTTGTTGTTACTCAGGCATTTCTCAGCTTCAATACAGCTGTTTTCTGTATCATATGGATGGAGACAATTATAGCCTCTCTACTGTATGTAGCCTCTCTACTGTATGTAGCCCCTCTACTGTATATAGCCTCTCTACTGTATATAGCCTCTCTACTGTATATAGCCTCTCTACTGTATATAGCCTCTCTACTGTATATAGCCTCTCTACTGTATATAGTCTCTCTACTGTATATAGCCTCCCTACTGTATATAGCCTCACTACTGTATATAGCTGTATATAGCCCCTCTACTGTATATAGTCTCTCTACTGTATGTAGCCTCTCTACTGTATGTAGCCTCTCTACTGTATGTAGTCTCTCTACTGTATGTAGCCTCTCTACTGTATATAGCCTCTCTACTGTATATAGCCCCTCTACTGTATATAGCCTCTCTACTGTATATAGCCTCTCTACTGTATATAGCCTCTCTACTGTATGTAGCCTCTCTACTGTATGTAGCCTCTCTACTGTATATAGCCTCTCTACTGTATATAGTCTCTCTACTGTATATAGCCTCTCTACTGTATGTAGCCCCTCTACTGTATATAGCCTCTCTACTGTATATAGCCTCTCTACTGTATATAGCCTCTCTACTGTATGTAGCCTCTCTACTGTATGTAGCCCCTCTACTGTATGTAGCCCCTCTACTGTATATAGCCCCTCTACTGTATGTAGCCTCTCTACTGTATGTAGCCTCTCTACTGTATGTAGCCTCTCTACTGTATGTAGCCTCTCTACTGTATGTAGCCTCTCTACTGTATGTAGCCTCTCTACTGTATGTAGCCTCTACTGTATGTAGCCTCTACTGTATGTAGTCTCTCTACTGTATGTAGCCTCTCTACTGTATGTAGCCCCTCTACTGTATGTAGCCCCTCTACTGTATGTAGCCTCTCTACTGTATGTAGCCTCTCTACTGTATATAGCCCCTCTACTGTATATAGCCCCTCTACTGTATATAGCCCCTCTACTGTATGTAGCCCCTCTACTGTATGTAGCCCCTCTACTGTATGTAGCCTCTACTGTATGTAGCCTCTACTGTATGTAGCCTCTACTGTATGTAGCCTCTACTGTATGTAGCCTCTCTACTGTATGTAGCCTCTCTACTGTATGTAGCCTCTACTGTATGTAGCCTCTCTACTGTATGTAGCCTCTCTACTGTATATAGCCTCTCTACTGTATGTAGCCTCTCTACTGTATATAGCTGTATATAGCCTCTCTACTGTATGTAGCCTCTCTACTGTATATAGCCTCTCTACTGTATGTAGCCCCTCTACTGTATGTAGCCCCTCTACTGTATGTAGCCCCTCTACTGTATATAGCCCCTCTACTGTATATAGCCTCTCTACTGTATATAGCCCCTCTACTGTATATAGCTGTATATAGCCCCTCTACTGTATATAGCCCCTCTACTGTATGTAACCTCTCTACTGTATGTAGCCCCTCTACTGTATATAGCCTCTCTACTGTATGTAGCCCCTCTACTGTATGTAGCCCCTCTACTGTATGTAGCCCCTCTACTGTATGTAGCCCCTCTACTGTATGTAGCCCCTCTACTGTATGTAGCCCCTCTACTGTATGTAGCCCCTCTACTGTATGTAGCCCCTCTACTGTATGTAGCCCCTCTACTGTATGTAGCCCCTCTACTGTATGTAGCCCCTCTACTGTATGTAGCCCCTCTACTGTATGTAGCCCCTCTACTGTATGTAGCCCCTCTACTGTATGTAGCCCCTCTACTGTATGTAGCCTCTCTACTGTATGTAGCCTCTCTACTGTATGTAGCCCCTCTACTGTATGTAGCCTCTCTACTGTATGTAGCCTCTCTACTGTATGTAGCCCCTCTACTGTATGTAGCCCCTCTACTGTATGTAGCCCCTCTACTGTATGTAGCCTCTCTACTGTATGTAGCCTCGCTACTGTATGTAGCCTCTCTACTGTATGTAGCCTCTCTACTGTATGTAGCCTCTCTACTGTATGTAGCCCCTCTACTGTATGTAGCCCCTCTACTGTATGTAGCCCCTCTACTGTATGTAGCCCCTCTACTGTATGTAGCCTCTCTACTGTATGTAGCCCCTCTACTGTATGTAGCCTCTCTTTTCACTGTTGTTTTTATTTCTTTACCTATTGTGTGAAGGTAAGGTCTACTACACCTGTTGTATTCAGCATTTCACTGTAAGGTCTACTACACCTGTTGTATTCAGCATTTCACTGTAAGGTCTACTACACCTGTTGTATTCAGCATTTCACTGTAAGGTCTACTACACCTGTTGTATTCAGCATTTCACTGTGAGGTCTACTACACCTGTTGTATTCAGCATTTCACTGTGAGGTCTACTACACCTGTTGTATTCAGCATTTCACTGTGAGGTCTACTACACCTGTTGTATTCAGCATTTCACTGTGAGGTCTACTACACCTGTTGTATTCAGCATTTCACTGTAAGGTCTACTACACCTGTTGTATTCAGCATTTCACTGTAAGGTCTACTACACCTGTTGTATTCAGCATTTCACTGTGAGGTCTACTACACCTGTTGTATTCAGCATTTCACTGTGAGGTCTACTACACCTGTTGTATTCAGCATTTCACTGTGAGGTCTACTACACCTGTTGTATTCAGCATTTCACTGTAAGGTCTACTACACCTGTTGTATTCAGCATTTCACTGTAAGGTCTACTACACCTGTTGTATTCAGCATTTCACTGTAAGGTCTACTACACCTGTTGTATTCAGCATTTCACTGTAAGGTCTACTACACCTGTTGTATTCAGCATTTCACTGTGAGGTCTACTACACCTGTTGTATTCAGCATTTCACTGTGAGGTCTACTACACCTGTTGTATTCAGCATTTCACTGTAAGGTCTACTACACCTGTTGTATTCAGCATTTCACTGTAAGGTCTACTACACCTGTTGTATTCAGCATTTCACTGTAAGGTCTACTACACCTGTTGTATTCAGCATTTCACTGTAAGGTCTACTACACCTGTTGTATTCAGCATTTCACTGTGAGGTCTACTACACCTGTTGTATTCAGCATTTCACTGTCAGGTCTACTACACCTGTTGTATTCAGCATTTCACTGTAAGGTCTACTACACCTGTTGTATTCAGCATTTCACTGTAAGGTCTACTACACCTGTTGTATTCAGCATTTCACTGTAAGGTCTACTACACCTGTTGTATTCAGCATTTCACTGTGGTCTACTACACCTGTTGTATTCAGCATTTCACTGTGAGGTCTACTACACCTGTTGTATTCAGCATTTCACTGTAAGGTCTAGTACACCTGTTGTATTCAGCATTTCACTGTGAGGTCTACTACACCTGTTGTATTCAGCATTTCACTGTGAGGTCTACTACACCTGTTGTATTCAGCATTTCACTGTGAGGTCTACTACACCTGTTGTATTCAGCATTTCACTGTGAGGTCTACTACACCTGTTGTATTCAGCATTTCACTGTGAGGTCTACTACACCTGTTGTATTCAGCATTTCACTGTGAGGTCTACTACACCTGTTGTATTCAGCATTTCACTGTGAGGTCTACTACACCTGTTGTATTCAGCATTTCACTGTGAGGTCTACTACACCTGTTGTATTCAGCATTTCACTGTGAGGTCTACTACACCTGTTGTATTCAGCATTTCACTGTAAGGTCTACTACACCTGTTGTATTCAGCATTTCACTGTGAGGTCTACTACACCTGTTGTATTCAGCATTTCACTGTGAGGTCTACTACACCTGTTGTATTCAGCATTTCACTGTGAGGTCTACTACACCTGTTGTATTCAGCATTTCACTGTAAGGTCTACTACACCTGTTGTATTCAGCATTTCACTGTAAGGTCTACTACACCTGTTGTATTCAGCATTTCACTTTGAGGTCTACTACACCTGTTGTATTCAGCATTTCACTGTGAGGTCTACTACACCTGTTGTATTCAGCATTTCACTGTGATGTCTACTACACCTGTTGTATTCAGCATTTCACTGTGAGGTCTACTACACCTGTTGTATTCAGCATTTCACTGTGAGGTCTACTACACCTGTTGTATTCAGCATTTCACTGTGAGGTCTACTACACCTGTTGTATTCAGCATTTCACTGTAAGGTCTACTACACCTGTTGTATTCAGCATTTCACTGTAAGGTCTACTACACCTGTTGTATTCAGCATTTCACTGTGAGGTCTACTACACCTGTTGTATTCAGCATTTCACTGTGAGGTCTACTACACCTGTTGTATTCAGCATTTCACTGTGAGGTCTACTACACCTGTTGTATTCAGCATTTCACTGTGAGGTCTACTACACCTGTTGTATTCAGCATTTCACTGTAAGGTCTACTACACCTGTTGTATTCAGCATTTCACTGTAAGGTCTACTACACCTGTTGTATTCAGCATTTCACTGTGAGGTCTACTACACCTGTTGTATTCAGCATTTCACTGTAAGGTCTACTACACCTGTTGTATTCAGCATTTCACTGTAAGGTCTACTACACCTGTTGTATTCAGCATTTCACTGTGAGGTCTACTACACCTGTTGTATTCAGCATTTCACTGTGAGGTCTACTACACCTGTTGTATTCAGCATTTCACTGTGAGGTCTACTACACCTGTTGTATTCAGCATTTCACTGTAAGGTCTACTACACCTGTTGTATTCAGCATTTCACTGTAAGGTCTACTACACCTGTTGTATTCAGCATTTCACTGTGAGGTCTACTACACCTGTTGTATTCAGCATTTCACTGTGAGGTCTACTACACCTGTTGTATTCAGCATTTCACTGTGAGGTCTACTACACCTGTTGTATTCAGCATTTCACTGTGAGGTCTACTACACCTGTTGTATTCAGCATTTCACTGTAAGGTCTACTACACCTGTTGTATTCAGCATTTCACTGTAAGGTCTACTACACCTGTTGTATTCAGCATTTCACTGTAAGGTCTACTACACCTGTTGTATTCAGCATTTCACTGTAAGGTCTACTACACCTGTTGTATTCAGCATTTCACTGTGAGGTCTACTACACCTGTTGTATTCAGCATTTCACTGTGAGGTCTACTACACCTGTTGTATTCAGCATTTCACTGTGAGGTCTACTACACCTGTTGTATTCAGCATTTCACTGTAAGGTCTACTACACCTGTTGTATTCAGCATTTCACTGTCAGGTCTACTACACCTGTTGTATTCAGCATTTCACTTTGAGGTCTACTACACCTGTTGTATTCAGCATTTCACTGTGAGGTCTACTACACCTGTTGTATTCAGCATTTCACTGTGATGTCTACTACACCTGTTGTATTCAGCATTTCACTGTGAGGTCTACTACACCTGTTGTATTCAGCATTTCACTGTGAGGTCTACTACACCTGTTGTATTCAGCATTTCACTAAGGTCTACTACACCTGTTGTATTCAGCATTTCACTGTAAGGTCTACTACACCTGTTGTATTCAGCATTTCACTGTCAGGTCTACTACACCTGATGTATTCAGCATTTCACTGTGAGGTCTACTACACCTGTTGTATTCAGCATTTCACTGTCAGGTCTACTACACCTGATGTATTCAGCATTTCACTGTGAGGTCTACTACACCTGTTGTATTCAGCATTTCACTGTGATGTCTACTACACCTGTTGTATTCAGCATTTCACTGTGAGGTCTACTACACCTGTTGTATTCAGCATTTCACTGTGAGGTCTACTACACCTGTTGTATTCAGCATTTCACTGTGAGGTCTACTACACCTGTTGTATTCAGCATTTCACTGTGAGGTCTACTACACCTGTTGTATTCAGCATTTCACTGTAAGGTCTACTACACCTGTTGTATTCAGCATTTCACTGTAAGGTCTACTACACCTGTTGTATTCAGCATTTCACTGTAAGGTCTACTACACCTGTTGTATTCAGCATTTCACTGTAAGGTCTACTACACCTGTTGTATTCAGCATTTCACTGTGAGGTCTACTACACCTGTTGTATTCAGCATTTCACTGTAAGGTCTACTACACCTGTTGTATTCAGCATTTCACTGTCAGGTCTACTACACCTGTTGTATTCAGCATTTCACTGTGAGGTCTACTACACCTGTTGTATTCAGCATTTCACTGTGAGGTCTACTACACCTGTTGTATTCAGCATTTCACTGTGAGGTCTACTACACCTGTTGTATTCAGCATTTCACTGTAAGGTCTACTACACCTGTTGTATTCAGCATTTCACTGTAAGGTCTACTACACCTGTTGTATTCATCATTTCACTGTGAGGTCTACTACACCTGTTGTATTCAGCATTTCACTGTGAGGTCTACTACACCTGTTGTATTCAGCATTTCACTGTAAGGTCTACTACACCTGTTGTATTCAGCATTTCACTGTAAGGTCTACTACACCTGTTGTATTCAGCATTTCACTGTGAGGTCTACTACACCTGTTGTATTCATCATTTCACTGTGAGGTCTACTACACCTGTTGTATTCATCATTTCACTGTGAGGTCTACTACACCTGTTGTATTCAGCATTTCACTGTCTACACCTGTTGTATTCAGCATTTCACTGTGAGGTCTACTACACCTGTTGTATTCAGCATTTCACTGTGAGGTCTACTACACCTGTTGTATTCAGCATTTCACTGTGAGGTCTACTACACCTGTTGTATTCAGCATTTCACTGTGAGGTCTACTACACCTGTTGTATTCAGCATTTCACTGTAAGGTGTACTACACCTGTTGTATTCAGCATTTCACTGTGAGGTCTACTACACCTGTTGTATTCAGCATTTCACTGTGAGGTCTACTACACCTGTTGTATTCAGCATTTCACTGTGAGGTCTACTACACCTGTTGTATTCAGCATTTCACTGTGAGGTCTACCTACGCCTGTTGTATTCAGCATTTCACTGTAAGGTCTACTACACCTGTTGTATTCGGCATTTCACTGTGAGGTCTACTACACCTGTTGTATTCGGCATTTCACTGTGAGGTCTACTACACCTGTTGTATTCAGCATTTCACTGTCTACACCTGTTGTATTCAGCATTTCACTGTAAGGTCTACTACACCTGTTGTATTCAGCATTTCACTGTGAGGTCTACTACACCTGTTGTATTCAGCATTTCACTGTGAGGTCTACTACACCTGTTGTATTCAGCATTTCACTGTGAGGTCTACCTACACATGTTGTATTCAGCATTTCACTGAGGTCTACTACACCTGTTGTATTCAGCATTTCACTGTCTACACCTGTTGTATTCAGCATTTCACTGTAAGGTCTACTACACCTGTTGTATTCAGCATTTCACTGTGAGGTCTACTACACCTGTTGTATTCAGCATTTCACTGTGAGGTCTACTACACCTGTTGTATTCAGCATTTCACTGTGAGGTCTACTACACCTGTTGTATTCAGCATTTCACTGTGAGGTCTACTACACCTGTTGTATTCAGCATTTCACTGTGAGGTCTACTACACCTGTTGTATTCAGCATTTCACTGTGAGGTCTACTACACCTGTTGTATTCAGCATTTCACTGTCAGGTCTACTACACCTGTTGTATTCAGCATTTCACTGTCAGGTCTACTACACCTGTTGTATTCAGCATTTCACTGTGAGGTCTACTACACCTGTTGTATTCAGCATTTCACTGTGAGGTCTACTACACCTGTTGTATTCAGCATTTCACTGTGAGGTCTACTACACCTGTTGTATTCAGCATTTCACTGTGAGGTCTACTACACCTGTTGTATTCAGCATTTCACTGTAAGGTCTACTACACCTGTTGTATTCAGCATTTCACTGTAAGGTCTACTACACCTGTTGTATTCAGCATTTCACTGTGAGGTCTACTACACCTGTTGTATTCAGCATTTCACTGTGAGGTCTACCTACGCCTGTTTTATTCAGCATTTCACTGTAAGGTCTACTACACCTGTTGTATTCGGCATTTCACTGTGAGGTCTACTACACCTGTTGTATTCGGCATTTCACTGTGAGGTCTACTACACCTGTTGTATTCAGCATTTCACTGTCTACACCTGTTGTATTCAGCATTTCACTGTAAGGTCTACTACACCTGTTGTATTCAGCATTTCACTGTGAGGTCTACTACACCTGTTGTATTCAGCATTTCACTGTGAGGTCTACTACACCTGTTGTATTCAGCATTTCACTGTGAGGTCTACTACACCTGTTGTATTCAGCATTTCACTGTGAGGTCTACTACACCTGTTGTATTCAGCATTTCACTGTGAGGTCTACCTACACATGTTGTATTCAGCATTTCACTGTGAGGTCTACTACACCTGTTGTATTCAGCATTTCACTGTCTACACCTGTTGTATTCAGCATTTCACTGTAAGGTCTACTACACCTGTTGTATTCAGCATTTCACTGTAAGGTCTACTACACCTGTTGTATTCAGCATTTCACTGTGAGGTCTACTACACCTGTTGTATTCAGCATTTCACTGTCTACACCTGTTGTATTCAGCATTTCACTGTAAGGTCTACTACACCTGTTGTATTCAGCATTTCACTGTGAGGTCTACTACACCTGTTGTATTCAGCATTTCACTGTGAGGTCTACTACACCTGTTGTATTCAGCATTTCACTGTGAGGTCTACTACACCTGTTGTATTCAGCATTTCACTGTGAGGTCTACTACACCTGTTGTATTCAGCATTTCACTGTGAGGTCTGCTACACCTGTTGTATTCAGCATTTCACTGTCAGGTGTACTACACCTGTTGTATTCAGCATTTCACTGTGAGGTCTGCTACACCTGTTGTATTCAGCATTTCACTGTCAGGTGTACTACACCTGTTGTATTCAGCATTTCACTGTGAGGTCTACTACACCTGTTGTATTCAGCATTTCACTGTGAGGTCTACTACACCTGTTGTATTCAGCATTTCACAGTAAGGTCTACTACACCTGTTGTATTCAGCATTTCACTGTGAGGTCTACTTACACCTGTTGTATTCAGCATTTCACTGTGAGGTCTACTACACCTGTTGTATTCAGCATTTCACTGTGAGGTCTACTACACCTGTTGTATTCAGCATTTCACTGTGAGGTCTACTACACCTGTTGTATTCAGCATTTCACTGTGATGTCTACTACACCTGTTGTATTCAGCATTTCACTGTCAGGTCTACTACACCTGTTGTATTCAGCATTTCACTGTGAGGTCTACTACACCTGTTGTATTCAGCATTTCACTGTGAGGTCTACTACACCTGTTGTATTCAGCATTTCACTGTAAGGTCTACTACACCTGTTGTATTCAGCATTTCACTGTGAGGTCTACTACACCTGTTGTATTCAGCATTTTACTGTAAGGTCTACTACACCTGTTGTATTCAGCATTTCACTGTGAGGTCTACTACACCTGTTGTATTCAGCATTTCACTGTAAGGTCTACTACACCTGTTGTATTCAGCATTTCACTGTGAGGTCTACTACACCTGTTGTATTCAGCATTTCACTGTGAGGTCTACTTACACCTGTTGTATTCAGCATTTCACTGTAAGGTCTACTACACCTGTTGTATTCAGCATTTCACTGTCAGGTCTACTACACCTGTTGTATTCAGCATTTCACTGTAAGGTCTACTACACCTGTTGTATTCAGCATTTCACTGTGAGGTCTACTACACCTGTTGTATTCAGCATTTCACTGTAAGGTCTACTACACCTGTTGTATTCAGCATTTCACTGTGAGGTCTACTACACCTGTTGTATTCAGCATTTCACTGTAAGGTCTACTACACCTGTTGTATTCAGCATTTCACTGTAAGGTCTACTACACCTGTTGTACTCAGCATTTCACTGTGAGGTCTACTACACCTGTTGTATTCAGCATTTCACTGTGAGGTCTACTACACCTGTTGTATTCAGTATTTCACTGTAAGGTCTACTACACCTGTTGTATTCAGCATTTCACTGTGAGGTCTACTACACCTGTTGTATTCAGCATTTCACTGTAAGGTCTACTACACCTGTTGTATTCAGCATTTCACTGTAAGGTCTACTACACCTGTTGTATTCAGCATTTCACTGTAAGGTCTACTACACCTGTTGTATTCAGCATTTCACTGTGAGGTCTAACAAATAAATAAACTTTGATTTGGAAAATGGCGCATCACTTTCCTAAGATATTACTGTTTTTTGTTTGTTTTAAATTTAGACATACCCGGACATGGATCTGTCCCGCTCCTGTCTGCCCCCTGGGTCTTTCCTCACCTGCTCTTCAGACAACACCATCCGGCTGTGGCACAGCGACCCAGGACTGGTGCAGGGAACCAGCTGCCTGCGTAACCTCTACAGCCACGTGAGTCTCAATGCAACAAGGCCAGGACCTCGGTCCAACCTGCCAATGTCGTGGCATTGTTCATTAATTCATTCTTGGATTAGAAATTACTACCCACACATATGAACTACAAAAATCTCTGAAATTGGAAACACTTTTCTCCCTCACTAGCTTTAAGCACCAACTGTCAGAGCAGCTCACAGATTACTGCACCTGTACATAGCCCACCTATAATTTAGCCCAAACAACTACCTCTTTCCCTACTGTATTTTATTTATTTATTTTGCTCCTTTGCACCCCATTATTTTTATTTCTACTTTGCACATTCTTCCATTGCAAAACTACCATTCCAGTGTTTTACTTGCTATATTGTATTTACCTTGCCACCATGGCCTTTTTGCCTTTACCTCCCTTCTCACCTCATTTGCTCACATTGTATATAGACTTGTTTATACTGTATTATTGACTGTATGTTTGTTTTACTCCATGTGTAACTCTGTGTTGTTGTATCTGTCGAACTGCTTTGCTTTATCTTGGCCAGGTCGCAATTGTAAATGAGAACTTGTTCTCAACTTGCCTACCTGGTTAAATAAAGGTGAAATAAAAAATAAAAAAACATACTGGTTTTATCTGTCCATTTGTGTGCTGGTCTAGGATCTGTTGAGGATTGTGTACGTGGGGGAGGATACCCAACACCTTCAGACGGATGGGGAGAGAGGAGAGGGGGGCGGGATGGACGCTAAGTCAGGGATCAGAGTCCTGGGCATCAGTCCTGATGGACAACATCTGGCGGCTGGAGACCGCAACGGAAACGTACAGTAAGCGCGCACACACACAGACACACACACACACACACAGACACACACACACAGACACACACACACAGACACACACACAGACACAGTCAACATGACCACATCAACTAAGATATCATGTGTTCTCCTGTCCAGTATATTTGGTCTACAGTTCATGGATCAGCTGCAGAAGATTGAAGCCCACGACTCTGAGGTGCTGTGTCTGGAGTTCTCCCCTGCAGAGACGGGTGAGTTCTGACCCCTGGGGAGACGGGTGAGTTCTGACCCCTGGGGAGACGGGTGAGTTCTGACCCCTGGGGAGACGGGTGAGTTCTGACCCCTGGGGAGACGGGTGAGTTCTGACCCCTGGGGAGACGGGTGAGTTCTGACCCCCGGGGAGACGGGGCGGTGGGTTCTGACCCCCGGGGAGACGGGGCGGTGGGTTCTGACCCCCGGGGAGACGGGGCGGTGGGTTCTGACCCCCGGGGAGACGGGGCGGTGGGTTCTGACCCCCGGGGAGACGGGGCGGTGGGTTCTGACCCCCCCGGGGAGACGGGGCGGTGGGTTCTGACCCCCCCGGGGAGACGGGGCGGTGGGTTCTGACCCCCCCGGGGAGACTGGGGGTGTTACAAACAGTCTGTCTGCATTTATATTTATATATACGGTATGACAGTGGATGGAAACGTGGTGTTTGTTCCAGGGCTTCACCTGCTGGCGTCGGCCAGTCGAGACCGTCTCATCCACATCTTCAACATGGAGAAGAGCTACAGTCTGGAGCAGACCGTCTATGACCACTCTGCCTCCATCACCGCTATCAAGTTCACTGGTACACACACACACACACGGAGAACAACACACACAACACACACACACACACACACACACACACACACACACACACACACACACACACACGGAGAACAACACACACACACACACGGAGAACAACACACACACACACACACACACACACACACACGGAGAACAACACACACACACACACACACACACACACGCAAAATAACAGAACCAAAATACAGTGAGGTGTTGTTTCCAGAGTCAGCCATACTAGTACGGCACCCGGAGCAAATTAAGGTCAAGTGCCTTGCTCAAGGGCACATCGACACCTTGGTCACCTTTATCGCCTTGTGTATTCAAACCAGCGACCTTTCAGTTACTGACCCAATGCTCTAACTGCTAGACTTCCTGCAGCCCTAACACACACACACACCGTACGAGAAGTAGACGAAACCCAAACAGACAACGTGCATGTACTATGGTGGGGGAGGCTGGGGAAGAGACATCTAACTAGGGATTTGTGTCGGCCTGTTTTTTTTGTGTGTTGTAGGAGTCAGCCCAGAGGTCCTCATGGTGAGCTGTGGTGCTGATAAGAGTATCTACTTCCGCACTGCTGAACAGGTGAACCTCTATTTACCCTCGACCCTCTCTATAGAATATATATCCTCTATTTACCCTCTTCCCTCTCTATATAATATATATCCTCTCTATTTACCCTCGACCCTCTCTATATAATATATATCCTCTCTATTTACCCTCGACCCTCTCTATATAATATATATCCTCTCTATTTACCCTCGACCCTCTCTATATAATATATATCCTCTCTATTTACCCTCGACCCTCTCTATATAATATATATCCTCTCTATTTACCCTCGACCCTCTCTATATAATATATATCCTCTCTATTTACCCTCGACCCTCTCTATATAATATATATCCTCTATTTACCCTCGACCCTCTCTATATAATATATATCCTCTCTATTTACCCTCGACCCTCTCTATATAATATATATCCTCTATTTACCCTCGACCCTCTCTATATAATATATATCCTCTATTTACCCTCGACCCTCTCTATATAATATATATCCTCTCTATTTACCCTCTTCCCTCTCTATATAATATACACTGCTCAAAAAAATAAAGGGAACACAATGTAACTCCAAGTCAATCACACTTCTATGAAATCAAACTGTCCTCTTAGGAAGCAACACTGATTGACAATAAATGTCACATGCTGTTGTGCAAATGGAATAGACAACAGGTGGAAATTATAGGCAATTAGCAAGACATCCCCAATAAAGGAGTGGTTCTGCAGGTGGGGAGCACAGACCACTTCTCAGTTCCTATGCTTCCTGGCTGAAGTTTTGGTCACTTTTGAATGCTGGCGGTGCTTTCACTCTAGTGGTAGCACGAGACGGAGTCTACAAACCACACAAGTGGGTTGTAGAGTAGTGCAGCTTATCCAGGATGGAACATCAATGCGAGCTGTGGCAAGAAGGTTTGCTGTGTCTGTCAGAGTAGCGTCCAGAGCATGGTGGCGCTACCAGGAGACAGGCCAGTACATCAGGAGACGTGGAGGAGGCCGTAGGAGGGCAACAACCCAGCAACAGGACCGCTACCTCCGCCTTTGTGCAAGGAGGAGCAGGAGGAGCGCTGCCATGAGGGTGGTATGAGGGCCCGACGTCCACAGGTGGGGGTTGTGCTTACAGCCCAACACCGTGCAGGACGTTTGGCATTTGCCAGAGAACACCAAGATTGGCAAATTCGCCACTGGCGCCCTGTGCTCTTCACAGATGAAAGCAGGTTCACACTGAGCACATGTGACAGACGTGACAGTCTGGAGACGCCGTGGAGAACATTCTGCTGCCTGCAACATCCTCCAGCCTGACCGGTTTGGCGGTGGGTCAGTCATGGTGTGGGGTGGCATTTCTTTGGGGGGCCGCACAGCCCTCCATGTGCTCGCCAGATGTAGCCTGACTGCCATTAGGTACCGAGATGAGATCCTCAGACCACTTGTGAGACCATATCCTGGTGCGGTTGGCCCTGGGTTCCTCCTAATGCAAGACAATGCTAGACCTCATGTGGCTGGAGTGTGTCAGCAGTTCCTGCAAGAGGAAGGCATTGATGCTATGGACTGGCCCGCCCGTTCCCCAGACCTGAATCCAATTGAGTACATCTGGGACATCATGTCTCGCTCCATCTACCAACCACAGACTGTCCAGGAGTTGGCGGATGCTTTAGTCCAGGTCTGGGAGGAGATCCCTCAGAAGACCATCCGCCACCTCATCAGGAGCATGCCCAGGCGTTGTAGGGAGGCCATACAGGCACGTGGAGGCCACACACACTACTGAGCCTTATTTTGACATTGTGACTCCAAATCCAGACCTCCAATGGTTGATACATTTGATTTCCATTGATAATTTTTGTGTGATTTTGTTGTCAGCACATTCAACTATGTAAAGAAAAAAGTATTTAATAAGAATATTACATTCATAAGATGTGTTATTTTAGTGTTCCCTTTATTTTTAGTGTTCCCTTTATTTTTTTGAGTTGTGTATATTTACCCTCTACCCTCTCTATATAATATATACCCTCTCTATTTACCCTCTACCCTCTCTATATAATATATACCCTCTCTATTTACTCTCTACCCTCTCTATATAATATGTACTCTGAATGGTCATATACCCCTCTATATATAGTCTGAATGGTCATATACCCCTCTATATATAGTCTGAATGGTCATATACCCCTCTATATATAGTCTGAATGGTCATATACCCCTCTATATATAGTCTGAATGGTCATATACCCCTCTATATATAGTCTGAATGGTCATATACCCCTCTATATATATAGTCTGAATGGTCATATAGCGCCCTCTATATAATATATATATATATATATATATAGTCTGAAATGGTCAAATTAAAATGCATTCAAGTTTGAATTGCAGCATTAACCCACCTCTGTCTCCCTCCCTCCCTCTCTCTGTCTCCCTCTCTCTGTCTCCCTCCCTCCCTCTCTCTGTCTCCCTCTCTCTGTCTCCCTCTCTCTGTCTCCCTCCCTCCCTCTCTCTGTCTCCCTCCCTCCCTCTCTCTGTCTCCCTCCCTCCCTCTCTCTGTCTCCCTCCCTCCCTCTCTCTGTCTCCCTCCCTCCCTCCCTCTCTCTGTCTCCCTCCCTCCCTCCCTCTCTCTGTCTCCCTCCCTCCCTCCCTCTCTCTGTCTCCCTCCCTCCCTCCCTCTCTCTGTCTCCCTCCCTCCCTCCCTCTCTCTGTCTCCCTCCCTCCCTCCCTCTCTCTGTCTCCCTCCCTCCCTCCAGTCTTCGGAGGGTCTGAACTTTGCCCGTAGTCACCACGTAGTAGAGAAGACCACTCTGTATGATATGGACCTGGACGCTACACACACACACACTGCCATCGCCTGTCAGGACCGGAATATCAGGTACACACACCGCCATCGCCTGTCAGGACCGGAATATCAGGTACACAAACCGCCATCGCCTGTCAGGACAGGAATATCAGGTACACACACACACACCGCCTGTCAGGACAGGAATATCAGGTACACACACCGCCATCGCCTGTCAGGACAGGAATATCAGGTACACACACCGCCTGTCAGGACAGGAATATCACGTACACACACACACCGCCTGTCAGGACCGGAATATCAGGTACACACACCGCCTCTCAGGACAGGAATATCAGGTGCACACACTGCCATCGCCTGTCAGGACCGGAATATCAGGTACACACACACACTGCCTGTCAGGACCGGAATATCAGGTACACACACCGCCATCGCTTGTCAGGACCGGAATATCAGGTACACACACATACCGCCATCTCCTGTCAGGACAGGAATATCAGGTACACACACACACACACCGCCATCGCCTGTCAGGACCGGAATATCAGGTACACACACCGCCTGTCAGGACAGGAATATCAGGTACACACACCGCCTGTCAGGACAGGAATATCAGGTACACACACCGCCATCGCCTGTCAGGACCGGAATATCAGGTACACACACATACCGCCATCGCCTGTCAGGACCGGAATATCAGGTACACACACCGCCTGTCAGGACAGGAATATCAGGTACACACACCGCCTGTCAGGACAGGAATATCAGGTACACACACCGCCTGTCAGGACAGGAATATCACGTACACACACACACCGCCTGTCAGGACCGGAATATCAGGTACACACACCGCCTCTCAGGACAGGAATATCAGGTGCACACACTGCCATCGCCTGTCAGGACCGGAATATCAGGTACACACACCGCCATCGCCTGTCAGGACCGGAATATCAGGTACACACACATACCGCCATCGCCTGTCAGGACAGGAATATCAGGTACACACACACACACACCGCCATCGCCTGTCAGGACCGGAATATCAGGTACACACACCGCCTGTCAGGACAGGAATATCAGGTACACACACCGCCTGTCAGGACAGGAATATCAGGTACACACACCGCCTGTCAGGACAGGAATATCAGGTACACACACACACCGCCTGTCAGGACAGGAATATCAGGTACACACACCGCCTGTCAGGACAGGAATATCAGGTACACACACCGCCATCGCCTGTCAGGACCGGAATATCAGGTACACACACCGCCTGTCAGGACCGGAATATCAGGTACACACACCGCCTGTCAGGACAGGAATATCAGGTACACACACCGCCTGTCAGGACAGGAATATCAGGTACACACACCGCCTGTCAGGACAGGAATATCAGGTACACTCACACACATTTTGTCTCGCTTGCTGTCCAATAGTACGCTGTCTTTCCTTCTGACTGTAGGCCCAGCTTCCAAATATACTGTAGGCAATACGATTTTAAAAACAATCCACAACTTATTTAAAGCTTGGGGAAGCTAATGATCATTTGTTGCCAAATCACGGTTATATTAGCCTATTTTGAGTGATTTTATTTCTAGACTACTGGTTTCAATGGTATATGTCTTTATAAAGCAATAGACTACTGGTTTCAATGGTATATGTCTTTATAAAACAATAGACTACTGGTTTCAATGGTATATGTCTTTATAAAGCAATAGACTACTGGTTTCAATGGTATATGTCTTTATAAAACAATAGACTACTGGTTTCAATGGTATATGTCTTTTATAAAACAATAGACTACTGGTTTCAATGGTATGTCTTTTATAAAACAATAGACTACTGGTTTCAATGGTATATGTCTTTTATAAAACAATAGACTACTGGTTTCAATGGTATGTCTATAAAACAATAGACTACTGGTTTCAATGGTATATGTCTTTTATAAAACAATAGACTACTGGTTTCAATGGTATATGTCTTTTATAAAACAATAGACTACTGGTTTCAATGGTATATGTCTTTAGAAAATAATAGACTACTGGTTTCAATGGTATATGTCTTTATAAAACAATAGACTACTGGTTTCAATGGTATATGTCTTTATAAAACAATAGACTACTGGTTTCAATGGTATATGTCTTTTATAAAACAATAGACTACTGGTTTCAATGGTAGATGGAAGTCTGTATAAAATAATTGTCTCCACGGATATGGTTGGGTTTTGTCTAGGCTATTTTGAAGCAAGGTAAAACATACCTCATAATATGTAGTGAAACCTTCATGTTTCAAACCATATTAAGTAGCTATATGAAAAGGCCTCCAGCTCATAGTGGTGTGTGATGTGCTGATGAAGACTGCCTTCTGTTGACTATGCATTTGAAAGCGCACTTCAATTACCAATAAAATATAAAACAACAACAACTTATTTACTTAAGTATCCAGACCCTTCTCTGAGACTTGAAATTGAGTTCAGGTGCATCCTGTTTCCATTAATCATCCTTGAGATGTTTCTACAACTTGATTGGAGTCCACCTGTGGTAAATTCAATTGACTGGACATGATTTGGAAAGGCACACACCTGTCTACATAAGGTCCCACAGTTGACAGTGCATGTCAGAGAAATAAACCAAGACATGAGGTCGAAGGAATTGTCCGTAGAGCTCCGAGACAGGATTGTGTTGAGGTACAGATCTGGGGAAGGGTACCAAAACATTTCTGCAGCATTGAAGGTCCCCAAGAACACAGTGGCCTCAATCATTCTTAAATGGAAGAAGTTTGGAACCACCAAGACCGCCCGGCCAAACTGAGAAATCAGGGGGAGAAGGGCTTTAGTCAGGGAGGTGGCCAAGACCCCGATGGTCAAAGGCACATGACAGCTCGCTTGGAGTTTGCCAAAAGGACATTGACCCTAAGCACACAGCTTAAAGTGATTGTTTGAGCTTCTTGCGGTCAATTTAGCCCCCTGACCGACTGCTCAAGAAAAAATCAGCCCACAGCTAAATCTAGTTGATGACCTCTGGTCTAATGCCTTCGTGTCCTCCCCTGTGTGAAGTGTACCTGACCCCTGTGTGGAGTGTGCCTGACCCCTGCGTGGAGTGTGCCTGACCCCTGCGTGGAGTGTGCCTGACCCCTGCGTGGAGTGTGCCTGACCCCTGCGTGGAGTGTGCCTGACCCCTGCGTGGAGTGTGCCTGACCCCTGCGTGGAGTGTGCCTGACCCCTGCGTGGAGTGTGCCTGACCCCTGCGTGGAGTGTGCCTGACCCCCGCGTAGAGTGTACCTAATCGTGACCCCCGTGTAGAGTGTACCTAATCGTGACCCCTGTGTAGAGTGTACCTAATCGTGACCCCTGTGTAGAGTGTACCTAATCGTGACCCCTGTGTAGAGTGTACCTAATCGTGACCCCTGTGTAGAGTGTACCTAATCGTGACCCCTGACCTCTGTGTAGAGTGTACCTAATCGTGACCCCTGTGTAGAGTGTACCTAATCGTGACCCCTGACCTCTGTGTAGAGTGTACCTAATCGTGACCCCTGACCTCTGTGTAGAGTGTACCTAATCGTGACCCCTGTGTAGAGTGTACCTAATCGTGACCCCTGACCTCTGTGTGGAGTGTACCTAATCGTGACCCCTGTGTAGAGTGTACCTAATCGTGACCCCTGTGTAGAGTGTACCTAATCGTGACCCCTGACCCCTGTGTAGAGTGTACCTAATCTTGACCCCTGACCCCTGTGTAGAGTGTACAACGTGAAGAGTGGCAAGATGAAGAAGTGTTTCAAAGGTTCTACAAGTGACGAAGGAACACTGCTGAAGGTGAGAGGAGACATCGCGGGACAACCTGTCTAATTAGCTTTCTACCGTAGGTCAATGTTTCTAATTCCATGGTTTGTTGTCATTGTGTGCCACTAGGTTCAGATGGACCCCGCTGGGATCTACCTAGCAACAAGCTGCTCTGATAAGAGCATCTGTATCTTTGACTATGAGTCAGGAGAGTGTGTGGCCACCTTGTTCGGTCACTCAGGTAGCTCTACTCTTCCTCCCATCGCTTTCCTCTTCCTCCCGTCTCTTTTCTCCTCTTCCTCCAGTCTCTTTCCTCCTCTTCCTCCAGTCTCTTTCCTCCTCTTCCTCCAGTCTCTTTCCTCCTCTTCCTCCCGTCTCTTTGCTCCCTCTGACTGTGGCCTGTCTACTCTTCCTCCCGTCTCTTTTCTCCTCTTCCTCCAGTCTCTTTCCTCCTCTTCCTCCCGTCTCTTTGCTCCCTCTGACTGTGGCATGTCTCTCCTCTTCTTCTTGTTCTCTGTAGAGATTGTGACTGGGATGAGGTTCAGCCAGGACTGCAGACACCTCATTACCATATCTGGAGACAGGTAAACATGCTTCTTAGCTGAACTATATGTGTATATATATTAGGGCTGTTTCCAGATCCAGTCAGTTTGAGTTGTGTTCGGTGTTTGTCTGTGTCTAGCTGTGTGTTCCTGTGGAGGCTGGACTCCCAGATGACTAACTCTATGAGGAAGAGACTGGCTGAGAGGAAACGGACAGCTGGAGTGACGACTACCGCCAAAGCTCCGACCAAGGAGCATCTTATCCGGTATCTACACTGAACTGAAATACAGTTGATGTCAGAAGTTTACATGCACTTAGGATGGAGTCATTAAAACTCGTTTTTCAACCACTCTATAATTTTTTTTATTAACAAACTGTAGTTTTGGCAAGTCGGTTAGGACATCTACTTTGTGCATGACACAAGTCATTGTTCCAACAATTGTTTACAGACAGATTTTTTCACTTATAATTCACTGTATCACAATTCCAGTGGGTCAGAGGTTTACATACACTAAGTTGACTGTGCCTTTTAAACAGCTTGGAAAATTCCAGAAAGTAATGTCATGGCTTTAGAAGCTTCTGATAGGCTAATTGGCATCATTTGAGTCAATTGGAGGTGTACCTGTGATTGTATTTCAAGGCCTACCTTCAAACTCAGTGCCTCTTTGCTTGACATCATGGGAAAATCTAAAGAAATGAGCCAAGACCTCAGAAAGAAAATGGTAGACCTCCACAAGTCTGGTTCATCCTTGGGAGCAATTTCCAAACGCCTGAAGGTACCACGTTCATCTGTACAAACAATAGTACGCAAGTATAAACACCATGGGACCACGCAGCCGTCATACCACTCAGGAAGGAGACTTATTCTGTCTCCTAGAGATGAACGTACTTTGGTACGAAAAGTGCAAATCATTCCCAGAACAACAGCAAAGGACCTTGTGAAGATGCTGGAGGAAACCGATACAAAAGTATCTACAGTAAAACGAGTCCTATATCGACATAACCTGAAAGGCCGTTCAGCAAGGAAGAAGTCACTGCTCCAAAACCGCCATTAAAAATGCCAGAGTACAGTTTGAAGCTGCACATGGAGACAAATATCGTACTCTTTGGAGAAATGTCCTCTGGTCTGATGAAACAAAAATAGTGGTTTGCCCATAATGACCATCGTTATGTTTGGAGGAAAAAGGGGGAGGATTGCAAGCCGAAGAACACCATCCCAACCATGAAGCACGAGGGTGGCAGCATCATGTTGTGGGTTTTTTTTGCTGCAGGAGGGACTGGTGCTCTTCACAAAATAGATAGCATCATGAGGGAGGAAAAGCTTGGTCACAAATGGGTCTTCCAAATGGACAATGACCCCAAGCATTCTTCCAAAATTGTGGCAAAATGGCTTAAGGACAACAAAGTCAAGGTATTGAAGTGGCCATCACAAAGCCCTGACCTCAATCCTATAGAAAATGTGTGGGCAGAACCGAAAAAGTGTGTGCGGGCAAGGAGGCCTACAAACCTGACTCAGTTACACCAGCTCTGTCAGGAGGAACGGGCCAAAATTCACCCAACTTGTTGTGGGAAGCTTGTGGAAGGCTACCCAAAACGTTTGACCCAAGTTAAGCAATTTGAAGGCAATGCTACTAAATACTAATTGAGTGTATGTAAACTTCTGACCCACTGGGAATGTGATGAAATAAATAAAAGCTGAAATAAATCATTCTCTCTACTATTATTCTGACATTTCACTTTCTTAAAATGAAGTGGTGATCTGGCCTAAAACAGGGACTTTTTACTAGGGTTAGATGTCAGGAATTGTGAAAAACGGAGTTTAAATGTATTTGGCTAAGGGGTATGTAAACTTCCGACTTCAACTGTGTAAACGCAACATGTAATGTGTTGGTTTCATGAGCTGAAATAAAAGATCTCAGAAAGGTTTCCAGTTCCCGCCAATATCCAGCAACTTTGCACAGCCGTTGGAAGAGGAGTGGGACATTCCACAGGCCACAATCAACAACCTGATCAACTCTATGTGAAGGAGATGTGTCACGCTGCATGAGGCAAATGGTGGTGACACCAGATACTGACTGGTTTTCTGATCCACACCAGATACCGACTGGTTTTCTGATCCACACCAGAAACTGACTGGTTTTCTGATCCACACCAGAAACTGACTGGTTTTCTGATCCGCGCCAGATACCGACTGGTTTTCTGATCCGCGCCAGATACCGACTGGTTTTCTGATCCGCGCCAGATACCGACTGGTTTTCTGATCCGCGCCAGATACCGACTGGTTTTCTGATCCGCGCCCCTACCTTTTTTTGTTTTGTTAAGGTATCTGTCACCATCAGATGCATTTTGTGAAATCCATAGATTATGGCCTAATGAACTGATTTCCTTATATGAACTATAACTCAGTAGCGTCTTTCAAATGGTTGCGTCTTGCGTTGTTTTATATATTCGTCTGGGAATACAGATTTGCATCTGTTGGTCACAGATACCTTTTAAAAAAAAGAAAGGTGGGGGTTGGTTCAGAACCAGTCGTACACATTGATCCAGAGCATCCCAAACATGCTCAATGGGTGACTGGTAACTATGCAGAACATGGAAGAACTGGGACATTTTCAGCGTGCAGGAATTGTGTACAGATCCTTGCGACATGGTGCTGTGTGTTATCATGCTGAAACATGAGGTGATGGAGGTGGACGAATGGCACGATAACGGGCATTAGGGACGACAATGGGCAACTCAATATTGTTCTTGTTATTAATATTTTTTTAATGTTTTGTCACACTAACTGTTTACTAGGGACCAGGAGGATTTCCCAGACAGTTCAGGGGGTACCGGTACAGAGTCAATGTGGAGGCTATATACAGGGGGTACCGGTACAGAGTCAATGTGGAGGCTATATACAGGGGGTACCGGTACAGAGTCAATGTGGAGGCTATATACAGGGTATTACGGTACAGAGTCAATGTGGAGGCTATATACAGGGGGTACCGGTACAGAGTCAATGTGGAGGCTATATACAGGGGGTACCGGTACAGAGTCTATGTGGAGGCTATATACAGGGGGTACCGGTACAGAGTCAATGTGGAGGCTATATACAGGGGGTACCGGTACAGAGTCAATGTGGAGGCTATATACAGGGGGTACCGGTACAGAGTCAATGTGGAGGCTATATACAGGGGGTACCGGTACAGAGTCAATGTGGAGGCTATATACAGGGGGTTACGGTACATAGTCAATGTGGAGGCTATATACAGGGGGTACCGGTACAGAGTCAATGTGGAGGCTATATACAGGGGGTACCGGTACAGAGTCAATGTGGAGGCTATATACAGGGGGTACCGGTACAGAGTCAATGTGGAGGCTATATACAGGGGGTACCGGTACAGAGTCAATGTGGAGGCTATATACAGGGGGTACCGGTACAGAGTCAATGTGGAGGCTATATACAGGGGGTACCGGTACAGAGTCAATGTGGAGGCTATATACAGGGGGTACTGATACAGAGTCAATGTAGAGGTTATATACAGGGGGTACCGGTACAGAGTCAATGTGGAGGCTATATACAGGGTATTACGGTACAGAGTCAACGTGGAGGCTATATACAGGGGGTACCGGTACAGAGTCAACGTGGAGGCTATATACAGGGTGTTACGGTACAGAGTCGATGTGTGGGAGCACACATTGAGGTAATATGTACATGTAGGTAAAGTTATTAAAATTACGATGCATAGATAATAACAGAGAGAACACTGAGGTAACCTGTGTGAGGTAACCTGTGTGAGGTAACCTGTGTGAGGTAACCTGTGTGAGGTAACCTGTGTGAGGTAACCTGTGTGAGGTAACCTGTGTGAGGTAACTCTGTGTGAGGTAACTCTGTGTGAGGTAACTCTGTGTGAGGTAACTCTGTGTGAGGTAACTCTGTGTGAGGTAACTCTGTGTGAGGTAACTCTGTGTGAGGTAACCTGTGTGAGGTAACTCTGTGTGAGGTAACTCTGTGTGAGGTAACTCTGTGTGAGGTAACTCTGTGTGAGGTAACTCTGTGTGAGGTAACTCTGTGTGAGGTAACTCTGTGTGAGGTAACCTGTGTGAGGTGTCTCTGTGTGAGGTAACCTGTGTGAGGTGTCTCTGTGTGAGGTAACCTGTGTGAGGTGTCTCTTTCTCTTTGTCCAGGAGAGAGACCTTCATTACTGTGCCATTGGGCCACCTCCCCCAGGCAGGAGAGGAAGAGGAGGAAGATGATCCCAGGACTCCTGCTAGATGTGACATCACTCATGGTGAGTCCGCTCATATTAACTTAGGGACATAAGAGTGTGGAATTGAATACATTTTTAAAAAGTCAATTTGCGATTTAACAACGATTCGCCATGCCACAAGCTCAGAGAAAGGGAAGTTGTTGGAATTTGCAACAGACTTTGGGCTTCAATCAATGTTTTAACATCAATGTGTCTCCTCCAGACTGCCTTGCTCTAGACCCCATGGTTCCACAGACCAACGGCAAACTGCCCATGTGGGCCAGGAAACTGGTGAGTCTTCCCGAAACCATATAGACTATATCAGGGTTGCCCAAATCCAAATTAACTACCGGTAGAAACAAAATGAATAACTTAATGTTTTCGGCTCTCCATGTCCGGAATTGAATAGCCCTGATGGACCAATGTCTCAATACTAGCCTGGATAAAATTAATTGTAGCCTGGATAAGATTAATACTAGCCTGGATAAGATTAATAGTAGCCTGGATAAGATTAATACTAGCCTGGGGGTGGCAGGGTAGCCTAGTGGTTAGAGCCTTGGACTAGTAACCGAAAGGTTGCAAGATCAAATCCCCCGAGCTGACAAGGTAAAAATCTGTTGTTCTGCCCTTGAACAAGTTAACCCACTATACCCCGGTAGGCCGTCATTGTAAAATAATAATTTGTTCTAAACTGACTTGCCTAGTTAAATAAAGGGTAAATAAAAAAAATTAATTAAGACACGGAATGTAAACTGTTAGAACTAAGCACCAGTTGGTGCCTCCACCAGTCTAGTTGGTGCCTCCACCAGTTCAGTCCAGTTGGTGCCTCCACCAGTTCAGTTGGTGCCTTCACCAGTCTAGTTGGTGCCTTCACCAGTTCAGTCCAGTTGGTGCCTCCACCAGTCCAGTTGGTGCCTCCACCAGTTCAGTTGGTGCCTCCACCAGTTCAGTTGGTGCCTTCACCAGTTGGTGCCTCCACCAGTCTAGTTGGTGCCTCCACCAGTTCAGTCCAGTTGGTGCCTCCACCAGTTCAGTTGGTGCCTTCACCAGTTGGTGCCTCCACCAGTCCAGTTGGTGCCTCCACCAGTCCAGTTGGTGCCTTCACCAGTTGGTGCCTCCACCAGTCCAGTTGGTGCCTCCACCAGTCTAGTTGGTGCCTCCACCAGTTCAGTCCAGTTGGTGCCTCCACCAGTTCAGTTGGTGCCTTCACCAGTTGGTGCCTCAACCAGTCCAGTTGGTGCCTCCACCAGTCCAGTTGGTGCCTCCACCAGTCCAGTTGGTGCCTCCACCAGTTGGTGCCTCCACCAGTTGGTGCCTCCACCAGTCCAGTTGGTGCCTCCACCAGTCCAGTTGGTGCCTCCACCAGTTGGTGCCTCCACCAGTTGGTGCCTCCACCAGTTGGTGCCTCCACCAGTCTAGTTGGTGCCTCCACCAGTCTAGTTGGTGCCTCCACCAGTCTAGTTGGTGCCTCCACCAGTCTAGTTGGTGCCTCCACCAGTCTAGTTGGTGCCTCCACCAGTTCAGTCTAGTTGGTGCCTCCACCAGTTCAGTCCAGTTGGTGCCTCCACCAGTCCAGTTGGTGCCTCCACCAGTCCAGTTGGTGCCTTCGCTGTTATGTCAGGGTCCTGCAGCAGGCACCACTGGCTCTCCCTGCCGAGCTCCAGGCAGCACACCTCCAGCCTTCACCAGTTGGTGCCTCCATTTTGTTGTTACAGTCTGAATGTTTTATTAACTTTCAACATCAACAAACATGTCCCTGGCCTTCACATCCCATAATGTCAAAGTGGATTTCCATTTTTTTTTTAATGTTTTTAAAAAAATGGGGAAAAATGAAAAGCTGAAATATTTTGAGTCGATAAGTATTCAACACCTTTTTGTTATGGCAAGCCTAAATACGTTCAGGAGTAAAGACTTGCTTAACAAGTCACATGATAAATTGCAGGTTCTCTGTGTGTAATAATAGTGTTTAATGACATGATTTGTGAATGACTACCTCATCTCCGTACCCCACGCATACAATTATCTGTAAGGTCCCTCAGTCGAACAGTGAATTTCAAACACAGATTCAACCACAAAGACCAGGGAGGTTTTCCAATACCTTGAAAGAAGGGCAGCTGTTGGTAGATGGGTAAGAATACATTTTTAAAAAGCACATTGAATATCCCTTTGAGCAAGGTGAAGTTATTAATTACACCTTGGATGGTGTATCAATACACCCAGTCACTACAAAGATACAGGCGTCCCTCCTAACTCAGTTGCCGGAGAGGAAGGAAACTGCTCAGGGATTTCACCGTGAGGCCAATGTTGACTATAAAACAGAGTTTAATGGCTGTGATAGGAGAAAACTGATGATCGATCAACAGCATTGTAGTTACTCCACAATACGAACCTAATTGACAGAGTGAAAAGGAAGCCTGTACAAAGTAAAACTGCAAATCCAATACATTACCGAGTACCACTCTCCATGTTTACATGCATAGTGGTGGCTGCATCATGTTATGGGTTATGCTTGTAATCGTTAAGGACTGGGGAGTTTTTCAGGATAAAAAATAAACCGAATGGAGCTAAGCACAGGCAACATCCTAGAGGGAAAACCTGGTTCAGTCTGCTTTTCCACCAGACACTGGGAGATGAATTCACCTTTCAGCAGGACAATAACCTAAAACACAAGGCCTAATCTACACTGGAGTTGCTTACCAAGAAGACAGTGAATGTTCCTGAGTGGCCGAGTTACAGTTTTGACTTGGCGAACAAAAATATAAACGCAACAAAATTATAAATGCAACATGTAAAGTGTTGGTTTCATCTGCTAAAATAAAAATCCCAGAAATGTTCCATACGCACAAAAAGCAGGGGGTTGCTGAAGTATAACTGTGTTTTAATACAGCTCCTATGTGGGGGGGGGGACTCATTCTGATTGGTTGGGCCTGGCTGCTAATTCGGTGGGCCTGTGCCCTCCCAGGATGCACCCCTGCCCAGTCATGCGAAATCCATAGATTAGGACAAGGTCCTAATTAATTTATTTGAATGAACTTTTAATTTAAAAAAAATATTTTAAAATTGTTGCATTCCCACTTTTGTTCAGTATAAAGCTGCATGAAAATCTATGGCAAAACTTTAAAATGGTTGTCTAGCAATGATCAACAACCAATTTGTCAGAGCTTGAAGAATTTAGAGAGAAAAAAAAAATCATGGGCAAATGTACAATGAAGGTGTTCAATGCTCTTTAGCCGCGTTCACCTTGGCAGTTTGAACTGTCTCCAACCCTATCGATTTGCACATCAATCCTTTTTCCTGCAGTCTGAACAGCCAAAAAGCACATGGGATCCACATTTCTACACATCCACATTCAAGCCACATTTAAAACCACCTTTGCCGGTGTCAGATATAAATCTGTGACTTGTCTGATCGGTCAAATCTGATTTTATTTTAAGTGTGTGGTTTTTTTCGACTGTTATTCAGCACAACTTGTTGCTTGCTTAGCTACTCACTCCATTGACACGTTGACAGGAACACGTGGTATGTTAGCTAACTAGCTTGTTAATGGTTTACAAAGAAATTAGTGTGTGTGTGTGTCAGAAAGCTCAAGAGCTAGCTTGCGAAGTGACCGCTGTGGCTAGCCGAAAAGGACTCGTTATGACAGTTGGATCGTCTTATCCTTTTGAGGCTTTAAAAAGTGTTCTTACGCTTTGATTTAGAACATTCAGAACTGAGACGTGTCCGTGGCAGGCATTGTTGTCACCCGTTGTTACTATGACAACTTGTCTTGTCAGTAAATGACTGCTGTCTGAACGCACACATCCGATTTGGTCACATGTAACTTGCTGTTTGGACAGTCAATAATTCAAAAACAAAACAAAATTTGTCTGCAGTGTAAACGAGGCTTTATAGACTTACCCAGAAAGACTTGCAGCTGTAATCGCTGCCAAAGGGGATTCAAACGTATTGACTCAGAGGTTTGAATACCTAAGTAGCTTAGCTTTCTGCTGTATGTTAAGTAGAGGGGTTTGAATACCTATGTAACTTAGCTTTCTGCTGTATGTTAAGTAGAGGGGTATGAATACCTTCTGAAAGCACTGGCTGTATGTTAAGTAGAGGGGTATGAATACCTTCTGAATGCACTGGCTGTATGTTAAGTAGAGGGGTATGAATACCTTCTGAAAGCACTAGTTGTATGTTAAGTAGAGGGGTATGAATACCTTCTGAATGCACTGGCTGTATGTTAAGTAGAGGGGTATGAATACCTTCTGAAAGCACTGGCTGTATGTTAAGTAGAGGGGTATGAATACCTTCTGAAAGCACTAGTTGTATGTTAAGTAGAGGGGTATGAATACCTTCTGAATGCACTGGCTGTATGTTAAGTAGAGGGGTTTGAATACCTTCTGAAAGCACTAGTTGTATGTTAAGTAGAGGGGTATGAATACCTTCTGAAAGCACTAGTTGTATGTTAAGTAGAGGGGTATGAATACCTTCTGAATGCACTGGCTGTATGTTAAGTAGAGGGGTATGAATACCTTCTGAAAGCACTGGCTGTATGTTAAGTGTTGTGACTCAGTCTTGTGGCAGTTCCCTCACTCTGATGGTCGGATGTTGCCTCTCGGGCTATGTTGGCATTGTGCACTTTAACAGAGCCTTCTTGTGATTTGAGATGGTCTCGTTATTATGTCAGGGTCCTGCAGCAGGCACCACTGTTCTCCCTGCCGAGCTCCAGGCAGCACACCTCCAGCCACGCGGGCGCTGGGCAGAGCATCTCAACCCCCTGGCCATCCGCTCTGTCCTGGAGACACACAGCCTGCAGCGCCCTCTCTCACCCACCCCCCGCAGAGCAGAGGGACCAGGAGAGGAGGAGGAGGAGGAGGATGAGGAGGAAGATTCATACTTCCACCCTCAGAGCCTGGACAGCCTGCTTGGAGAGGAGGAGGAGGAAGATGTGGCAGTGGTGGAGGAGGAGGAAGATGTGGTGGAGGAGGAAGATGTGGTGGAGGATGACGACAACGAAGATCAGGTCTGTTTTAAAGATAATATTTTTTTTATTTTCAAAAATTTAGAACCTACAACATACCACGTCTGAGATAAAAAAAAATAAAAAATATATATATTTTCAAAAATATATTTTTATTTTATTTTTTATTTTATTTTTTATCTCAGATGTGGTATGTTGTAGGTTCCATATTGTTATCACTCAGTCCAGACAAACAACACATTGACACATTTGTTATAATTTAGGGTTCTGGGTCTCTTCAGAGGCCCGGGTTCCTGGCCCTACCGGACAGTGACGACATGTTTGGTCCAGGCCTCAGTAGCTACGTTCTTTACCCGGCTAACAGCACCACGCTGTCCACTGGAGGAGGAGAGGGGTGAGTCAGAGTGGATCTGTCTGGTTGGACATCTAGTTACTGTTTCTCTCAAAATGAGTTGGATGTGGGGACGCTTTGTGTATGAGGTTATAGTTGTTTATGTAGGGCTGCTTTGTGTGTGTGTGTGTGTATATATACGTACATACATACACACAGTGGGGCAAAAAAGTATTTAGTCAGCCACCAATTGTGCAAGTTCTCCCACTTACAAATTACAGGCCTCTGATCTTTTTATCATAGGTACACTTCAACCGTGACAGACAAAATTAGAGAAAAAAAATCCAGAAAATCACATTGTAGGATTTTTAATGAATTTATTTGCAAATTATGGTGGAAAATAAGTATTTGGTCACCTACAAATAAGCAAGATTTCTGGCTCTCACAGACCTGTAACTTCTTCTTTAAGAGGCTCCTCTGTCCTCCACTCGTTACCTGTATTAATGGCACCTGTTTGAACTTGTTATCAGTATAAAAGACACCTGTCCACAACTTCACAGTCACACTCTAAACTCCACTATGGCCAAGACCAAAGAGCTGTCAAAGGACACCAGAAACAAAATTGTAGACCTGCACCAGGCTGGGAAGACTGAATCTGCAATAGGTAAGCAGCTTGGTTTGAAGAAATCAACGGTGGGAGCAATTATTAGGAAATGGAAGACATACAAGACCACTGATAATCTCCCTCAATCTGGGGCTCCACGCAAGATCTCACCCCGTGGGGTCAAAATGATCACAAGAAAGGTGAGCAAAAATCCCAGAACCACACGGGGGGACCTAGTGAATGACCTGCAGAGAGCTGGGACCAAAGTAACAAAGCCTACCATCAGTAACACACTACGCCGCCAGGGACTCAAATCCTGCAGTGCCAGACATGTCCCCCTGCTTAAGCCAATACATGTCCAGGCCCGTCTGAAGTTTGATAGAGAGCATTTGGATGATCCAGAAGAAGATTGGGAGAATGTCATATGGTCAGATGAAACCAAAATATAACTTTTTGGTAAAAACTCAACTCGTCGTGTTTGGAGGACAAAGAATGCTGAGTTGCATCCAAAGAACAAGAACACCATACCTACTGTGAAGCATGGGGGTGGAAACATCATGCTTTAGGGCTGTTTTTCTGCAAAGGGACCAGGACGACTGATCCGTGTAAAGGAAAGAATGAATAGGGCCATGTATCGTGAGATTTTTGAGTGAAAACCTCCTTCCATCAGCAAGGGCATTTAAGATGAAACATGGCTGGGTCTTTCAGCATGACAATGATCCCAAACACACCACCCGGGCAACGAAGGAGTGGCTTCGTAAGAAGCATTTCAAGGTCCTGGAGTGGCCTAGCCAGTCTCCAGATCTCAACCCCATAGAAAATCTTTGGAGGGAGTTGAAAGTCTGTGTTGCCCAGCAACAGCCCCAAAACATCACTGCTCTAGAGGAGATCTGCATGGAGGAATGGGCCAAAATACCAGCAACAGTGTGTGAAAACCTTGTGAAGACTTTTTGACCGAAAACGTTTGACCTCTGTCATTGCCAACAAAGGGTATATAACAAAGTATTGAGAAACTTTTGTTATTGACCAAATACTTATTTCCCACCATAATTTGCAAATAAATTCATTAAAAATCCTACAATGTGATTTTCTGGATTTTTCTTTCTCATTTTGTCTGTCATAGTTGAAGTGTACCTATGATGAAAATTACAGGCCTCTCATCTTTTTAAGTGGGAGAACTTGCACAATTGGTGGCTGACTAAATACTTTTTTGCCCCTGTGTGTGTGTGCGCAGTGAGTTTGGCCAGCGGCAGCAGGGCTGGGGAGGAGAGGACGAGCTGAGTCCAGACAGCGCCTGTTGTGTTGGTTCTGCAGAGAGCCAGGACCAACCCCAGGATGGTAGGACTAGTACACACGACTACTATAGTACAATTACTACCACTGCTCTACCATAATACTACTACTCTACTAACACCACTACATATACTAATATACTACTACAATACTACCACTACACTAATATACTACTACCACTACACTAATATACTACTACCACTACACTAATATACTACTACCACTACACTAATATACCACTACACTAATATACCACTACACTAATATACCACTACCACTACACTAATATACTACTACCACTACACTAATATACTACTACCACTACACTAATATACTACTACACTAATATACCACTACACTAATATACCACTACCACTACACTAATATACTACTACCACTACACTAATATACTACTACACTAATATACCACTACACTAATATACCACTACCACTACACTAATATACCACTACCACTACACTAATATACCACTACCACTACACTAATATACCACTACCACTACACTAATATACTACTACCACTACACTAATATACCACTACACTAATATACCACTACACTAATATACCACTACCACTACACTAATATACCACTACCACTACACTAATATACCACTACCACTACACTAATATACCACTACCACTACACTAATATACTACTACACTAATATACCACTACACTAATATACCACTACACTAATATACCACTACCACTACACTAATATACTACTACCACTACACTAATATACTACTACCACTACACTAATATACTACTACACTAATATACCACTACACTAATATACCACTACACTAATATACCACTACCACTACCACTACACTAATATACCACTACACTAATATACCACTACCACTACCACTACACTAATATACCACTACACTAATATACCACTACACTAATATACCACTACACTAATATACCACTACACTAATATACCACTACACTAATATACCACTACACTAATATACCACTACCACTACACTAATATACCACTACCACTACACTAATATACCACTACACTAATATACCACTACACTAATATACCACTACCACTACACTAATATACCACTACCACTACACTAATATACTACTACCACTACACTAATATACCACTACCACTACACTAATATACTACTACCACTACACTAATATACTACTACCACTACACTAATATACCACTACCACTACACTAATATACTACTACCACTACACTAATATACCACTACCACTACACTAATATACCACTACCACTACACTAATCTACCACTACACTAATATACCACTACCACTACACTAATATACCACTACCACTACACTAATATACTACTACCACTACACTAATATACTACTACCACTACACTAATATACTACTACCACTACACTAATATACTACTACCACTACACTAATATACTACTACCACTACACTAATATACTACTACCACTACCACTACACTAATATACCACTACCACTACACTAATATAATACTGTTACTATCACTACACTATTCAAATCAAAGTTTATTTGGCACGTGCGCTGAATACAACAGGTGTAGTAGACCTTACAGTGAAATGCTGAATACAACAGGTGTAGTAGACCTCACAGTGAAATGCCGAATACAACAGGTGTAGTAGACCTCACAGTGAAATGCTGAATACAACAGGTGTAGTAGACCTTACAGTGAAATGCTGAATACAACAGGTGTAGTAGACCTTACAGTGAAATGCTGAATACAACAGGTGTAGTAGACCTTACAGTGAAATGCTGAATACAACAGGTGTAGTAGACCTTACAGTGAAATGCTGAATACAACAGGTGTAGTAGACCTTACAGTGAAATGCTGAATACAACAGGTGTAGTAGACCTCACAGTGAAATGCTGAACACAACAGGTGTAGTAGACCTTACAGTGAAATGCTGAATACAACAGGTGTAGTAGACCTGACAGTGAAATGCTGAATACAACAGGTGTAGTAGACCTTACAGTGTAATGCTGAATACAACAGGTGTAGTAGACCTTACAGTGAAATGCCGAATACAGCAGGTGTAGTAGACCTGACAGTGAAATGCCGAATACAACAGGTGTAGTAGACCTCACAGTGAAATGCTGAATACAACAGGTGTAGTAGACCTTACAGTGAAATGCTGAATACAACAGGTGTAGTAGACCTTACAGTGAAATGCTGAATACAACAGGTGTAGTAGACCTCACAGTGAAATGCTGAGTACAACAGGTGTAGTAGACCTTACAGTGAAATGCTGAATACAACAGGTGTAGTAGACCTCACAGTGAAATGCTGAATACAACAGGTGTAGTAGACCTTACAGTGAAATGCTGAATACAACAGGTATAGTAGACCTTACAGTGAAATGCTGAATACAACAGGTGTAGTAGACCTTACAGTGAAATGCTGAATACAACAGGTGTAGTAAACCTTACAGTGAAATGCTGAATACAACAGGTGTAGTAAACCTTACAGTGAAATGCTGAATACAACAGGTGTAGTAGACCTGACAATGAAATGCTGAATACAACAGGTGTAGTAGACCTCACAGTGAAATGCTGAATACAACAGGTGTAGTAGACCTCACAGTGAAATGCTGAATACAACAGGTGTAGTAGACCTCACAGTGAAATGCTGAATACAACAGGTGTAGTAGACCTTACAGTGAAATGCTGAATACAACAGGTGTAGTAGACCTTACAGTGAAATGCTGAATACAACAGGTGTAGTAGACCTCACAGTGAAATGCTGAATACAACAGGTGTAGTAGACCTTACAGTGAAATGCTGAATACAACAGGTGTAGTAGACCTTACAGTGAAATGCTGAATACAACAGGTGTAGTAGACCTCACAGTGAAATGCTGAATACAACAGGTGTAGTAGACCTCACAGTGAAATGCTGAATACAACAGGTGTAGTAGACCTCACAGTGAAATGCTGAATACAACAGGTGTAGTAGACCTCACAGTGAAATGCTGAATACAACAGGTGTAGTAGACCTTACAGTGAAATGCTGAATACAACAGGTGTAGTAGACCTTACAGTGAAATGCTGAATACAACAGGTGTTGTAGACCTTACAGTGAAATGCTGAATACAACAGGTGTAGTAGACCTTACAGTGAAATGCTGAATACAACAGGTGTAGTAGACCTCACAGTGAAATGCTGAATACAACAGGTGTAGTAGACCTCACAGTGAAATGCTGAATACAACAGGTGTAGTAGAGGGGGGGAGCCAACTCGGCTTCATCATTCACTGAATCAGATGGCTCATTCATCAGAAAACCCACTGATATTGCCAACCTACTTTAATGACTTCTTCATTGACAAGATAAATTTAGGCATGACATGCCAGCAACAAACGCCGACACTACACATCCAAGTATATCTGACCAAATTATGAAAGACCAGAATTGTACTTTTGAATTATGTAAAGTGAGTGTGGAAGAGGTGAAAAGGGGTGTTGTTGTCAACAATGACAAGCCACCGGGTCTGACAATATGAATGGATGATATTTCCACCCCTATTAGCCTGTAGATACTGACTCCCTGACTCCTCTCCTCTCGTCTCCCCCTGTAGATACTGACTCCTCTTGTCTCCCCCTGTAGATACTGACTCCTCTCCTCTCGTCTCCCCCTGTAGATACTGACTCCTCTCCTCTTGTCTCCCCCTGTAGATACTGACTCCTCTCCTGTCTCTCCCTGTAGATACTGACTCCTCTCCTGTCTCCCGCTGTAGATACTGACTCCTCTCGTCTTGTCTCCCCCTACAGATACTGACTCCCTGACTCCTCTCCTCTTGTCTCACCCTGTAGATACTGACTCCTCTCCTCTTGTCTCCCCCTGTAGATACTGACTCCTCTCCTCTTGTCTCCCCCTGTAGATACTGACTCCTCTCGTCTTGTCTCCCCCTACAGATACTGACTCCTCTCCTCTCGTCTCCCCCTGTAGATACTGACTCCTATCCCTGTAGATACTGACTCCTCTCCTCTTGTCTCTCCCTGTAGATACTGACTCCTCTCCTCCTGTCTCCCCCTGTAGATACTGACTCCTCTCCTCCTGTCTCCCCCTGTAGATACTGACTCCTCTCCTCTTGTCTCTCCCTGTAGATACTGACTCCTCTCCTCCTGTCTCCCCCTGTAGATACTGACTCCTCTCCTCCTGTCTCCCCCTGTAGATACTGACTCCTCTCCCTGTAGATACTGACTCCTCTTCTCCCCCTACAGATACTGACTCCTCTCCTCCTGTCTCCCCCTGTAGATACTGACTCCTCTTCTCCCCCTGTAGATACTGACTCCTCTCCTCCTGTCTCCCCCTGTAGATACTGACTCCTCTTCTCCCCCTGTAGATACTGACTCCTCTCCTCCCCCTGTAGATACTGACTCCTCTCCTGTCTCCCCCTGTAGATACTGACTCCTCTCCCTGTAGATACTGACTCCTCTCCTCCTGTCTCCCCCTGTAGATACTGACTCCTCTTCTCCCCCTGTAGATACTGACTCCTCTCCTCCCCCTGTAGATACTGACTCCTCTTCTCCCCCTGTAGATACTGACTCCTCTTCTCCTGTCTCCCCCTGTAGATACTGACTCCTCTTCTCCCCCTGTAGATACTGACTCCTCTTCTCCCCCTGTAGATACTGACTCCTCTCCTCTTGTCTCTCCCTGTAGATACTGACTCCTCTCCTCCTGTCTCCCCCTGTAGATACTGACTCCTCTCCTCCTGTCTCCCCCTGTAGATACTGACTCCTCTCCCTGTAGATACTGACTCCTCTTCTCCCCCTACAGATACTGACTCCTCTCCTCCTGTCTCCCCCTGTAGATACTGACTCCTCTTCTCCCCCTGTAGATACTGACTCCTCTCCTCCTGTCTCCCCCTGTAGATACTGACTCCTCTTCTCCCCCTGTAGATACTGACTCCTCTCCTCCCCCTGTAGATACTGACTCCTCTCCTGTCTCCCCCTGTAGATACTGACTCCTCTCCCTGTAGATACTGACTCCTCTCCTCCTGTCTCCCCCTGTAGATACTGACTCCTCTTCTCCCCCTGTAGATACTGACTCCTCTCCTCCCCCTGTAGATACTGACTCCTCTTCTCCCCCTGTAGATACTGACTCCTCTTCTCCTGTCTCCCCCTGTAGATACTGACTCCTCTTCTCCCCCTGTAGATACTGACTCCTCTTCTCCCCCTGTAGATACTGACTCCTCTCCTCCCCCTGTAGATACTGACTCCTCTCCTCCTGTCTCCCCCTGTAGATACTGACTCCTCTCCCTGTAGATACTGACTCCTCTCCTCCTGTCTCCCCCTGTAGATACTGACTCCTCTTCTCCCCCTGTAGATACTGACTCCTCTCCTCCCCCTGTAGATACTGACTCCTCTTCTCCCCCTGTAGATACTGACTCCTCTTCTCCTGTCTCCCCCTGTAATTACTGACTCCTCTTCTCCCCCTGTAGATACTGACTCCTCTTCTCCTGTCTCCCCCTGTAGATACTGACTCCTCTCCCTGTAGATACTGACTCCTCTTCTCCCCTTACAGATACTGACTCCTCTTCTCCCCCTACAGATACTGACTCCCTGAGCCAGGTGAGTTCTACAGGTAGTTCTGGAGTGGAGGAAGAGGAGGAAGATCCACAGACACTCCTTAGACAACACTTTGACACCATGGCCAACCACCTGAGCAACGAGGGTACGGATGATGATGATGATGATGATGGTGATGTAATGAGCCACAAGCCTCTTGTCTGGGTCAGAGTATGTGAGTCGAGCGGTCGGAAATCTCTCTCCTCGCTCACAGAGCGGCGAGCAACTGCCCCAGTTGTTCCACGTCCTTCCCCAACCTCTCCTCGCTCACAGAGCGGCGAGCAACTGCCCCAGTTGTTCCACGTCCTTCCCCAACCTCTCCTCGCTCCCAGAGCGGCGCGCAACTGCCCCAGTTGTTCCACGTCCTTCCCCAACCTCTCCTCGCTCACAGAGCGGCGCGCAACTGCCCCAGTTGTTCCACGTCCTTCCCCAACCTCTCCTCGCTCACAGAAAGTAAAAAAATGTAAACTACCGTCATTCCAAATTGGCTCCATTCGTTAAAATCACCGTTTTAGCCAACACCAAACTACCTGGATCTACCAAATCTACCTCCTTTGACAGTAACTAAAGCAAGGGTCTATAGCAGCAGACGAGTAGACGACAGATGCATGCTGGGCCGGGCGTCCCCTGAACTCATGAAGTGAGCTATACTGGCGCGGGTGAGAAGGTCTTTGGGGAAACTTGCTCCGCGCTGCAGGCGAGTTGGACAGGCTCCGCTCCAGCTCACATACTCTGGTCTGGGTCTAACCCTAACCAGGCCGTCGGACAGACGGATGTGGTTGTGAGTCTAGGCTAGTGTCTCGTAAACCATTTTTTACAATTTGGTAACAGTTAGGATGTATTGTAAGTACAGTTTGTAGCTAGCTATAACTGCTATCTGTTCTGCCCCTGTAGAGAGGTTTGAGACTGACCTGTCCAGTCTACAGACTCCACCCATAGAGACCGAGAGCCTCTTCCTCAACCCCCGATTCAGCATCTCTACACGCTTCCTGTCTCGTTTCCAGAGCCGACTCCGGTCAGTAACGCCTTGCCTCAATCACCACCTCACCTTATGCCGCATTCAAAACAACTGGGAACCTGGGAATCTCCAACGTCAGTGCATTCAAGACTAGGAAAACTAGGAACTCTGGGGGGGGGGGTGGCAGTATTCCAGCTCGGAATTCATAGTTGGAAACTCGGGCATCTTTCTAGAGCTCTGACTTTCCGACCTGAAGATCACGGACGTCATGATTACACCTTTTTTTCCCCAAGAGTTCCCAGTTGTCTTGAAAGCACCATTTACCTTAGTCACACTTTACCTCAATAACGCCTCGCCTCAGTCACACCTCCCCCTGCCTCAGTCACACACCCCCCCTGCCTCAGTCACACACCCCCCTGCCTCAGTCACACCTCCCCCTGCCTCAGTCACACCTCCCCCTGCCTCAGTCACACCTCCCCCTGCCTCGGTCACACCTCCCCCTGCCTCGGTCACACCTCCCCCTGCCTCGGTCACACCTCCCCCTGCCTCGGTCACACCTCCCCCTGCCTCGGTCACACCTCCCCCTGCCTCGGTCACACCTCCCCCTGCCTCGGTCACACCTCCCCCTGCCTCGGTCACACCTGCCTCGGTCACACCTGCCTCGGTCACACCTCCCCCTGCCTCGGTCACACCTCCCCCTGCCTCGGTCACCCCTGCCTCGGTCACACCTGCCTCGGTCACACCTGCCTCGGTCACACCTGCCTCGGTCACACCTGCCTCGGTCACACCTGCCTCGGTCACACCTGCCTCGGTCACACCTGCCTCGGTCACACCTGCCTCGGTCACACCTCCCCCTGCCTCGGTCACACCTCCCCCTGCCTCGGTCACACCTCCCCCTGCCTCGGTCACACCTGCCTCGGTCACACCTGCCTCGGTCACACCTGCCTCGGTCACACCTGCCTCGGTCACACCTGCCTCGGTCACACCTGCCTCGGTCACACCTCCCCCTGCCTCGGTCACACCTCCCCCTGCCTCGGTCACACCTCCCCCTGCCTCGGTCACACCTCCCCCTGCCTCGGTCACACCTCCCCCTGCCTCGGTCACACCTGCCTCGGTCACACCTCCCCCTGCCTCGGTCACACCTGCCTCGGTCACACCTCCCCCTGCCTCGGTCACACCTGCCTCGGTCACACCTCCCCCTGCCTCGGTCACACCTGCCTCGGTCACACCTCCCCCTGCCTCGGTCACACCTCCCCCTGCCTCGGTCACACCTCCCCCTGCCTCGGTCACACCTCCCCCTGCCTCGGTCACACCTCCCCCTGCCTCGGTCACACCTCCCCCTGTATTGATGCAGTGTGCGGTTAATATTCACATACATCACTGACGTGTGTCCAGGAGTATCAAGATATACTGTATATTGATTCAATCATGCAATGTGTACTTGTTTAGTTTTTAAAACCTGTCCTAATTCTTATCCGTGGCGTGTTAGTGGTCCTGGTTCTGCCCTGCGTCCTGCTCCTCTCCCGCCCAGCATCACTGAGGAGCCCAGCAGCCAGTCCTCACCTGACCCGACCCCCAGCCTCAACACTACTCAGGTACTGGCCTGTTCCTCACTTATCTTGTTCGCTGATTCCTCCGCCCAAAATGTGAGGAAGATCTGGTGGAACACGGCGTGAATATTGGCCTTCGTTAGGATACAGAGTGGCAGGAGATTTCTCCCGGAGTATTGCTCATTGGTTTAAAGGCCCAGTGCAGAATAATTCCTGTGTTTTTATATATATATTTTCACAATGAGGTTGGAATAATTCTGTGAAATTGTGGTAAATGGCCTTTTTCGTGTAAGAGCTGTTTGAAAAGACAGCCTGAAATTTCTGCCCGTTTTTGGTGGGATGGAGTTTTTGGCCTGCCTGATGACATCACTAGGTGGTAAATGAGTTAGTAGACCAATAAGAGAGTTCCAAGCCAGAGTTCCAAGCCAGAGTTCCAAGCCAGAGTTCCAAGCCAGAGTTCCAAGCCAGAGTTCCAAGCCAGAGTTCCAAGCCAGAGTTCCAAGCCAGAGTTCCAAGCCAGAGTTCCAAGCCAGAGTTCCAAGCCAGAGTTCCAAGCCAGAGTTCCAAGCCAGAGTTCCAAGCCAGAGTTCCAAGCCAGAGTTCCAAGCCAGAGTTCCAAGCCAGAGTTCCAAGCCTCTACTAATAACAGCTAGCTGTCTGATTTCCTCTCCCTACTCCCAGACAGTCCTAGCAAAACTCTTTCTTCAGAAGTTGCTATTTGTTAAGAAGCTATTTTTGTTTTCAATTAAAATTGTCAAAAAACAATCTTAGTAAGGTACTTGTTACCCATCAATTCTGACATTGAGATAAAAAAGTATATACTGTTACATTGGACCTATAATTGTCTTAATCTACCAATCATTTCCCACAACACCTTCCCCCACGTGTCTTGTGCATCTGTTCTATCGGCCCGAAGTTTCAGCTTGAGACTCTTACTGAGAACATTTTCCCCGCAAACACGGACCTCCCGGTCACGGCCGGTTACGACAGAGCCTGGGCGCGAACCCCAGGGACTCTGATGGCACAGCTGGCGCTGCAGTACAGCGCCCTTAACCACTGCGCCACCCGGGAGGCCCCTCGACCACAGATTTTAGGGGGGTAGTCTTTGTTCTTCTCGTGAAGCCATTCGTTAGTTAGCTATGTCCTTTGCTAGTTGGAAGGTAGGACCTATTGTATTCTTCTCCCTTTGAGGTTAGAGGGAATGTTTTTTTTGCTAGCACACCACAAGTTCCTACCCGAGTCCTGCCTCCATTTGGAGCCACGCCTCACCGTCGTGTGATTCGCTAAAATTAAATGATGACAAATACTTTACTCAGTGAGGTCATTCACAAATAATTCCATGGTCACTCCCACTAAGACCAATTTTGAATGGTTGATTTTTACCAGGCTTATAGCCACTGAGCGAGGTTAGTTCCTCACCAACACGCAGAACACAAAGATACACATCAGGGCCAGATCCTAAGCTGAGATGCAAATCATATTTTGATGTTAATCTCCCATAAAAGTTCATGAAAGTCACTGAAGATGTTTTTTTTGCTATCTACAGGCCAACTCCAAGCAGTTTGTCGTGAGCACTACTACAGAATCTGTTCAAGAGGAGAGCCAGACCCCTGGTGAGTACTCGTCTAGAGGTAGACTGATGTGGTGTAGGGTTTCCAGTTCGGAGGAAAATGCGGAGCCGGATTTTAAAAATGTATGTATCGGGACATGTTAACGCGTTAGGGTGTCGTGTTAACGCGTTAGGGTGTCGTGTTAACGCATTAGGGTGTCGTGTTAACGCGTTAGGGTGTCGTGTTAACGCGTTAGGGTGTCGTGTTAACGCGTTAGGGTGTCGTGTTAACGCGTTAGGGTGTCGTGTTAACGCGTTAGGGTGTCGTGTTAACGCGTTAGGGTGTCGTGTTAACGCGTTAGGGTGTCGTGTTAACGCGTTAGGGTGTCGTGTTAACGCGTTAGGGTGTCGTGTTAACGCATTAGGGTGTCGTGTTAACGCATTAGGGTGTCGTGTTAACGCATTAGGGTGTCGTGTTAACGCATTAGGGTGTCGTGTCAACGCATTAGGGTGTCGTGTTAACGCATTAGGGTGTCGTGTTAGGGTGTCGTGTTAATGCATTAGGGTGTCGTGTTAACGCGTTAGGGTGTCGTGTTAACGCATTAGGGTGTCGTGTTAACGCATTAGGGTGTTGTGTTAACGCATTAGGGTGTCGTGTTAACGCATTAGGGTGTCGTGTCAACGCATTAGGGTGTCGTGTTAACGCATTAGGGTGTCGTATTAACGCATTAGGGTGTCGTGTTAACGCATTAGGGTGTCGTGTTAACGCGTTAGGGTGTCGTGTTAACGCGTTAGGGTGTCGTGTTAACGCATTAGGGTGTCGTGTTAACGCATTAGGGTGTCGTGTTAACGCATTAGGGTGTCGTGTTAACGCATTAGGGTGTCGTATTAACGCATTAGGGTGTCGTGTTAACGCATTAGGGTGTCGTGTTAGGGTGTCGTGTTAATGCATTAGGGTGTCGTGTTAACGCATTAGGGTGTCGTGTTAGGGTGTCGTGTTAGCGCATTAGGGTGTCGTATTAACGCATTAGGGTGTCGTGTCAACGCATTAGGGTGTCGTATTAACGCATTAGGGTGTCGTGTTAACGCATTAGGGTGTCGTGTTAACGCATTAGGGTGTCGTGTTAACGCATTAGGGTGTCGTGTTAGGGTGTCGTGTTAGCGCATTAGGGTGTCGTGTTAGGGTGTCGTGTTAGCGCATTAGGGTGTCGTGTTAACGCATTAGGGTGTCGTGTTAACGCATTAGGGTGTCGTGTTAGGGTGTCGTGTTAGCGCATTAGGGTGTCGTGTTAGGGTGTCGTGTTAGCGCATTAGGGTGTCGTGTTAGGGTGTCGTGTTAGCGCATTAGGGTGTCGTGTTAGGGTGTCGTGTTAACGCATGAGGGTGTCGTGTTAACGCATTAGGGTGTCGTGTTAACGCATGAGGGTGTCGTGTTAACGCATGAGGGTGTCGTGTTAACGCATGAGGGTGTCGTGTTAACGCATGAGGGTGTCGTGTTAACGCATGAGGGTGTCGTGTTAACGCATGAGGGTGTCGTGTTAACGCATGAGGGTGTCGTGTTAACGCATGAGGGTGTCGTGTTAACGCATGAGGGTGTCGTGTTAACGCATTAGGGTGGCGTGTTAACGCATTAGGGTGTCGTGTTAGGGTGTCGTGTTAACGCATTAGGGTGTCGTGTTAACGCATGAGGGTGTCGTGTTAACGCATTAGGGTGGCGTGTTAACGCATTAGGGTGTCGTGTTAACGCATTAGGGTGTCGTGTTAGGGTGTCGTGTTAGCGCATTAGGGTGTCGTGTTAGGGTGTCGTGTTAGCGCATTAGGGTGTCGTGTTAACGCATTAGGGTGTCAACCCACCCTGCTCAAAATCACATTTTAGATGATTTGTAATTCATTTTAACGGAGTAGAAATTAGCCTGTAAAGTTGTACTGAAGTCGAATGATGTTCTTATACCAACGTGACAGGTTTTTCTCAAAAGCAAAACACAGTCTGCTGCATCTTCATCCCTGCTATAAATCATAAATTATTATATTATTATTATTCAAATATAATATTTGCAAATGACTTGTCCTAAAGGCTATTTGTATGAACATTTTTAAATAATAAATAACAAAACACAGCTATTTTCAAATTGTCATTAGGCCTAATAGATAGCATAACATGGCTGTCTACGAACACCAGGGCCGGCCGGTCGGTCATGGCTAGAAGGGATCCAACTTTTGTCAAAATAACGTCAGATTTGACTTTTCGTAGCAGGTTAGGAGAATTAGGTTAAAGTTAGGAAAAGGATTAGGGTTAGCTAAAACACCTTCTAGCCAGGACCGGGTTAGGGTTAGCTAAAACGCCTTCTAGCCAGGACCGGGTTAGGGTTAGCTAAAACGCCTTCTAGCCAGGACCGGGTTAGGGTTAGCTAAAACGCCTTCTAGCCAGGACCGGGCCGCCCTGCTCCCCATTTCCGCTGCGGTACGGCACCAGAAATAAAATTAATTATCAAATACATTTTGGACAATCATATTCAATATGTAAATAAGCCAAATTCATTCAGACTGGTTCATTGAGAGAGCGCTTGTTTTACAGTGCTCCTGTGAAATGAGGCCCGCGTCAGGCGTTCATGAAAGCACTTGTTTCCAAAGCTCATGACATTAATAAATGTTATGCTTATTGTAATTTGAACTGTCGTGACTCGTGTCGTGTGATATACAGTTGAAGTCGGAAGTTTACATACACCTTAGCCAAATACATTTAAACTCAATTTTTCACAATTCCTGACATTTAATCCTTGTAGAAATTCCATTTTAGGTCAGTTAGGATCACCACTTTATTTTAAGAATGTGAAATGTCAGAATAATAGTAGAGAGAATTATTTATTTCAGCTTTTATTTCTTTCATCACATTCCCAGTGGGTCAGAAGTTTACATACACTCAATTAGTATTTGGTAGCATTGCCTTTAAATTGCTTAACTTGGGTCAAACATTTAAGGTAGCCTTCCACAAGCTTCCCACAATAAGTTGGGTGAATTTTGGCCCATTCCTCCTGACAGAGCTGGTGTAACTGAGTCAGGTTTGTGTCTCCTTGCTCACACACAATTATTCAGTTCTGCCCACAAATGTTTGATAGGATTTAGGTCAGGGCTTTGCTATGGCCACTCCAATACCTTGACTTTGTTGTCCTTAAGCCATTTTGCCACAACTTCGGAAGTATTCTTGGGGTCATTGTTCATTTGGAAGACCCAATTGCGACCAAGTTTTAACTTCCTGACTGATGTCCTTGAGCTGTTGCTTCAATATATCCACATAATTTTCCTGCCTCATGATGCCATCTATTTTGTGAAGTGCACCAGTCCCTCCTGCAGCGAAGCAACCCCACAACATGATACTGCCACCCCCGTGCTTCACGGATGGGATGGTGTTCTTCGGCTTGCAATCCTCCCCCCTTTTTTTCCTCCAAACATAACGATGGTCATTATGGCCAAACAGTTCTATTTTTGTTTCATCAGACCAATGTCAATTAGCCTATCAGAAGCTTGACGTCACTGAATAATCTCAACTGAAGTCACCAATTGCTCATGACACACATCATTACTCTATCAATCCATTCCAAATGTTGATACTATACATGACACAGGCAAGGAATATGTCGATCTGGCCTAGGACAGCAGTAGAACTACTAGGACTGGGCCCGACGAACACAATCATTGGCCTCTAATTTACTTGACTGTGGCGGTGGACCTTGGTCTGCTCAAAGTGAGCCACTGCTATTGGGAAGTTAAAACTGTCCAACTCCTTGGAGCAGCTCGATGCACATCAGCCTCGCTACTTTGTCCTCAAGAAGGAGGGATCTTGAGGCTGTCTTTACTAGTTTGGAGAACGAGTCTCCTCTCGGCTGGCACACTGGAACTGGGGATAATCACTATTTTATTTTTCTCCAGGACAATTTGGCCGGCAACAAATTTATGTATCGGCTTTAAATGTTTTGAAACAACCAAAAGCCAGAATTTACTGGCTAAGAGAAACCGTGTGGTGGATGCTGTAGTGAGTGTGGGTATAAACCTGTCATCTCATGTTGGTTGCTAGGAGAATCATCCAGAACCATCCAGTGGGGTTAAGGTCTGATGTGGGCTTGTCTGTCTGTCTGCTAGCTGGTTGATGGTCTGTCTGCTGGTTGATGGTCTGTCTGCTGGTTGATGGTCTGTCTGCTGGTTGATGGTCTGTCTGTCTGCTGGCTGGTTGATGGTCTGTCTGTTTGTCTGTCTGCTGGTTGATGGTCTGTCTGTCTGCTGGTCTGTCTGTCTGTCTGTCTGCTGGTTGATGGTCTGTCTGTCGATGGTCTGTCTGTCTGTCTGCCCGCTGGTTGACTGTTGCTGTAACAATCCAGTGAGGGGTGCGGAGTGTCATCCAACGTCTTTAAAGAGGCGCTCCTCTTCGGTCCAGCAGACTCCCCAACCCCGCCATCCCCTACGCAGCCGCAAAACCATAGCTGTTCTACACTGGAGAGACACTCTGGGAGGTGTGTGTGTGGTCGATCCACAACAGCATTGATTGTAACTCACCTTGTGTTATGGGATAGCTAGACTTGGTTCTCTGTATCCTTGTCTCCATCTCTCTCTGGGGTTCCACTGGTGCTGGCAGTCTGCTCTGATGTATAAATCAACACGGGGTGATAATCTGGTTTCTAGGATGCAATGTGAGACTTTATGTTACAATAAACCAGCATTTCTCCCATCCTGGTCCTGGGGACCCAACGATGTGTACTATGATCAGGATGGAGAAACAGTGGAGTAAATAACCCTGAATGTCATTGACCTGCTGTCTTTCTGTTCCGACCTGTCAGATGTGCCCGATAAAACCCTGAGGTCTCAGTCTAGTGGTCCATCATCATCATCCAGCTCCACCCTCAAACCCTCCCAGCCCGGCCTGGACAAGGAGCCCCTGACCCGGCTGCCTCGCCAGCGTTACATGGGCACCACCACCAGCTCCAGAGCCAAGAGGTCCCAGGGTGAGGGCCTGAACATCTCCCCGACTGAGGAGCACCCTGCTGGGGGGAAGATCATGGAGGCGAGAGCCTCATCCCCCCAGGACCTCCAGAACATTACAGACCCGGAGTGCAAGGAGAATCTGCCGCCCCCTGTAGTCCCGCCACCTGTAGTCCAGCCCCCTGTATCCCACACCACCACCCCTTCCTCAGTGGAGCCTCCTGCTCCTGCCAGCCAGCCTCCCTCCGTCCCTCCTTCTCCTGCGGGGAACCACAGAGCCAGAGCAGCTCTCCACCTGGACCTGGCTGTGCCCTCTGACCCCCCCACCCCAACCTTCCCTCTGGCCTCCCACAAGTCCCAGAGGAGGTTTGGAGACTCGACCCGTCCGACCCGCCACGCCTTGGTCACCCCAACTGAGATGCGTTCTCTTGGGAAGGAGGCGAAGAGGTGCCTCCGTAACATGGAGGACAGCTTGGGGCCATGGGGAGGATTACCAGGGCTCCGCAGCAGCCCAGCCCCCACCACGTCTCCGGCCTCCACCACGTCTCCGGCCCCCCATCTGTGCCCAACCCTCCCTCAGGCCCAGCTCACTGAGAACCCCTCCCATCTGCCCCAGCTGCAGCAGGCTAGCGACAGTCCTGTGTCTGGTTCTGCCTGTTCCTTCCCTCTCCACGGTGACTCTGGTCTCCACGGTGACTCTGTAGAGGAAACCCTGAACCTTCAGATGTGTCACCAGGTGGCCAACGAGTTGAGGCACACCATGAGAAGAGCCGTCACATTCTACAACAAGGTCAGATTACAAACGTATTAAAAATTATATTCACTAGCTTTTCAAAGATTCACGTGTTATCAAGTTTTAACGAGCCTGGCCCAACATTTCATCTGAGCCTTTATTCTTTCAAAGGGGTACTGCTGATTTTGAGATATTTCAGTCATTTCTCTACTTACCCGGAGAGTCAGAACTCATGGATAGCATTTTTTTTTTATCTCTGCGTGCAGTTTGGAGATGGAAGTTAGCATGACGTTAGCTTAGCGCAAATGCAGTTTGGAGATTGAAGTTAGCATGTCGTTAGCTTAGTGCAAATGCAGTTTGGAGATGGAAGTTAGCATGTCGTTAGCTTAGCGCAAATGCAGTTTGGAGATGGAAGTTAGCATGTCGTTAGCTTAGCGCAAATGCAGTTTGGAGAGTAGCATGTCGTTAGCTTAGCGCAAATGCTTTTAGTATCCCGGTAACAGTAGCCAGCTCCTCTCAAAAGCAGGGGCATAAACTGTCTAACTACTCAAACTGGGTGGTTGGTCATTTATAGTCTTACAAAGCTATACATAGTAATTGATATTTTATAAATGTTTTGTTCATCTCAATGATAATCATAAAATAGCAGATTCTATCCGCTTCCTCATTCTTTGTCCGTTCCCGTTCCGTCACATAGAGTTCGCAACATATCTGTCCCATTATGACGTCAGAGAACACGGACACCACCATTGAGACCGATACAACGTTGTCTGTCTCTCTCTCTGTTCTCTCACAGGTCTGCTGTATGACAGACAGCCCAGAGCAGCAGGGCCAGATGTCGGCCATTTTAAAAGAGGCCTTTTGTGTGGCTCAGACGGAGCTGGCCTCTGTGTTTCCTTCGGGTCAGACGTCAGCAGCAGGTCACAGCGCCCCCTGTCCCCTGGAGGACTCTCCAGGTCGCCAGCTGAGAGACGACCGGACCGTGGCTCTATTGGAGAAATACTCTGAGATGCTGCTGTTCATTGCTGAGAAGAAGATGGACAGTAGCTAGTTGATGGGTTTGACTAGATGGGATGCCCCGCTAATATCAGAAGTTACTTTTCGTAGCAGGTTAGGGGAATTAAGTTAAGGTTAGGAAAAGTTATCCCTGGACGCGACTCGAATATGCACGTTTTAACAGACATGACCCTAGCTGATGGAGGATGAGACAAGACGTCCTTATGTGAAGCAAATATTAACTAACCAGATGTGAGCAATTAGATGCTTTCACTTCTCACCAGACTGTTTCAGTAGCATCCTGTCCCTTCTAACCAGACTGTTTTCAATAGCATCCTGTCCCTTCTAACCAGACGGTTTTCAATAGCATCCTGTCCCTTCTAACCAGACTGTCTTCAATAGCATCCTGTCTCTTCTAACCAGACTGTCTTCAATAGCATCCTGTCCCTTTTAACCCACAGCACCTTTTTAAAACCTGACCGGACGACTGTCTCTGTATATTAGAATGTTTATTTAGATTAGTTTTAAACCCCATACTTTCGGTGAAATGTTTAGCACCTCATTAGAGACTGACTGAAATAAGGCACTGGTAAATACATGCTTCACAATCTAGTTTAAAGTCTCCAAATTGTTTAAAAATCTTTTAGCTTTGTCTTATTTTCCTATTTATCTTAATTAATGGATGTTTTATTTCACGTTTTCTTTCTTTTTGCTTATTACTTTAATTGAAAGCTCTTGTTTTGTTGTCTGTCTTTTTTTTTGTGTGTTTTGGTAGCTGTTGTCATTCTTCGATTCATTTAGCTCTCACAAAAGCATCTCAAAGTAGAAGTGCTGATCTAGGATCAGTTTATCATTTTAGATGCATTGTGGGTTTTAATTTTAATTTTTTCATTTTTATGAATACGATTACATTAGACAGATCCTAGATCAGCACTCCTTCTCTTGGATGCTTTGTGGCTACGAGCCCAGGTCCTTAACCCCATTCTGTATCTAACCTTGTAGCCATGGTAACGCGTTATTTTAAAACATGATCTATTTTGAGCGTCAAAGCAGTCAACGAGGAGTCATTCAGCCACAACCAAAGTGACCTGCTTTAATCAGTGTTTACATTTGAATCTCTTATTATTATGGTCTGTTTCTTTTTGACCTGTCCAGGTATTTGTGTACCAGGTAATGTTTTGCTAGTTGATGCTCAGTTCTCTCTATCCAAGCAGTCAAGTCGAAGTTCAGTATTAGTGTGGTTTCCGCTTGCTTCCCATTGAGGTTGGAGCCAACAGGCACTAGTGTTAAGGGCTCTATTATGTTAAAGCCTGTGGAATCAGATGGGTAGAATAGTCTCACCGTCACCTGCAGTGTTTTGTACAGTTCCCCTGTGGTGTTTCACCTGTGTATGTACATTATTTGTAATATTTTTACTTTTCTGCTTTTGCATTCATACAAAATGTATATTTTACTAAGAATGTGTAATAAAGTTTTTTTTACATATTGCTTTGTGTGTTCTCCATACAACAACCAGACTAGCTTTAATGTGGAACCCACGGGGGGGGGGGGACTAAGAACAGATGAAGGTCTGGAGAATGTCTGGCAGAGGAACGCTCCCAACGTCTGCAGAGGAGGGCCCTGGAGAACATCTGTGGAGACAAAATTTAAAGACGGAATTAGGGTGCCATCTTTGAAGAGAACTGCTGGAGGCAGTCTTGGGGGTGGGGGGGGGGGGGGGGGTTAATTCAATCTCCTTTGAAATCTAGGCCAATTGCTCATTCTCTTGATTCAGTCATGCACTTTTCTGTTGGTCCATATGTATAAATTATTTTAGAGTAGTGCTGCGTTGAGGTGCTATTCGGGAACTAGGAATCTCCGAATGTTTCCGACTTGAGAACTGGTTGACTGCAGCATGTGAATAACTACAACCAGTTAGCAAGTCGGAAGTTTCCGAGTAGCAGATGAACGTGGCATAGATAGTGGGGAGTTTGACAGTGGTCACACAAACAGATTTTAATTGGCATTGTACTTCAGCACGGGCGTGTCCTGCCCCAACATGTTTTCAATGACGATAATGACGATTCCAGTCTGACTCAGGAAAATAATGGTAAGTAGCATCTGATTGGATAGGAAACTTGTTGTTCGCCGGACCGCCTGGCACTTCCATGTTGACAGCCGAGCCAGTCTCGGTAGAGATTTTATTGAAATGGAAAGTTAATAAATGTTTCTCTGATACACAATAGACTAAACTATTTGGCAATGCCGTTTAGTAACAGCCTAAATTGCTGTAGGACTAGTCTATCATGGCGGCGCTAGGAGCGGAACGTGGCGAGGCGTCTAAAGTCGAAGAAAAGATAAACACCCAGAAGACGGCCGACTCATGGAAACGTCATATCATCCGCCAACTCAAACATCGGGATAAGTATCAGAAGGCGATGTTTCAAGATGTCATACTGGCATGTATGTACAAGTTCTTTGCTGAAGGTCTTGTGTAAAAAAAAAAATATATATATATATTGTAGTTTTCTTTCAGATGGCCTAAAAAAAGCTTAATTAAGCCAGATTCATTTTCCGATTCAAGGAAGTTCTAGATATACTGCCATGCTGCAACAATAAATAGCTCGGTTTCAATTCAATTGGAGACAGATTTTCATGCGAATACTATAGAATCCGATTTTATTTTTTTTTTTAAGAGTGAATTTTCCCACCAGTGTTGACACCAAATTAACTTTTTTTGCGGATAAAATCAGTGCGTGATGACGTAGTGCGTGATGACACAATGTAGGCCTACCTTTTTGCTTACGCTTTCATGTACCTATTAAAAATCTAAAATTCAATGTTTCCATCGCATTTTCAACTCTACGTTATAGTTTTGTCACAAACTGTTGCGTTAAATAGCAAGTGTGCCGACTCTGGTCTTGGTTCGTGGTCTCCAGCCCAACCGCTCACAGATACAGTGCTGGTAGGCTAGTCTACATTATGACATTATTATGGATAAAAGTCAAATGGCTGTCAAGCATCGTGTCACCAGGATATGACCCTCTATTTATTGGAAAGGAGCATCAAGATCACAGTGCACATTCACCATCCTGTGAAGTTCATCTATGAATTTAACATATCCTATTAAACTGCATGGTTTCCTGATTTGTAGTGGGAAGACCACACACCATATCATATCATGTGACTCTAAATTTACTTCTGTTTGATGGGTTATTATATCAATATTTGCCCATAAGGACGTTGCCATCGCAATTTCGTGCATTATTAAGTTTACCCACACAAAAATATCCCACCATTTCGAACTAACAAATAATCTATCAGCAGTTGTGAAACTGTACCATCAAAGCTGTCATGTTTTTTTTTTTAATATGGGAAGACTTTACTTGCATAAAGACTGTGGATGGAAACGTGGTTTAATGTAACAAAAATGAATGTAGCCAGGTTTCCATCCAATTGGCAACAGGTTTTCATGCAAATATTATTACATCTGCATAAAAACAATATTTGCAATTTCTCACCAGAGATGTTTCCATCAAATTGACTTGTTGGTGGTAAACGTGTGATGATGTATTGCACAGGGGGGAAAAAATCCCATTTATTGAATATAAAACAAACAAATTAACTGCATTTCCATCACATTTTCAACTCTACTGAAGGTTGTCACGCCCCCCCCCCCCCCCCCCCCCCAAAAGAATGTGTGTTATATAGCGAGTGTGCCGACTCTAGTATTGAGCTACAGCCAACAGCTGGCACATACAGTACAGTAGTCAACATGATGAGATTATTATGGACAAAAGAGCAAGTTATTTGTATTTGTCAAACTGCAGCCAGGCATCGATGATGTGTGGCCGTCTCTGTAATTATGAATTTGATCTTATGGCCTCCCGAGTGGTGCCGTGGTCTAAGGAGCGTCATCGCAGTGCTATCTGCGCCACTAGACATCCTGGTTCGAGTCCTGTCTTTGTCGCAGCTGGCCCGTGACCGGATTTGGGCCATCGCGCTCTAGTGACTCCTGTGGCGGGCCGGGCGCATGCACGCTGACATGACCTCCAGTTATTTCCGCCGACACAGTGTTTCCTCCGACACGTTGGTGTGGTTGGCTTCTGGGTTAAGCGGGCAGTTGGGTCGTGTTACGGCTCTCGACCTTCGCTTCTCCCAAGTCCGTACGGGAGTTGAAGCAACAAGACTGTGACTACCAATTGGATACCACCAAAAAGGGGTAAACCCCCCCCCCCAAAAATTATTTTGTTCGTTAAAAAAAAAAGGATGGCTACTTTGAAGAATCTCATATAAAATATATTTTGATTTGTTTAACATTTTTTTGGTTACTATTTAATGTGATATTTCATAGTTTTGATGTCTTCACTATTTTTCTACAATATAGAAAATAGTAAAAATAAAGAAAAACCCTTGAATGAGTAGGTGTGTAAAAACTTTTTACTGGTACTCTATATAAATTTGATATTTCAGTGTTTTTTTTTATATATATGTAACAGTATAGCTTCCGTTCCTCTCCTCGCCCCAACCTGGGCTTGAACCAGGGACCCTCCGCACACATCAATAACTGACACCCAGGAAGCATCGTTACCCATCGCTCCACAAAAGCCGCGGCCCTTGCAGAGCAAGGGGGAACCACTACTTCAAGGTCTCAGAGCGAGTGACGTCACCGATTGAAACGCTACTAGCGCGCACCACCGCTAACTAGCTAGCCATTTCACATCAGTTACATATACATTTGCAAAAAATGTCTAAAAACCTTTTTTTGCTTTGTCATTATGGGGTATTGTGTGTAGATTGATGAGGGGTAAAACTATTTAATCCATTTTAGAACAAGGCTGTAACGTAACAAAATGTGGAAAACGTCCAGGGGTCTGAATACTTTCCGAATGCACCATATATTGATGTTCTGTGTTCTGTAATGGTGTTCTGTGTTCTGTAATGGTGTTCTGTGTTCTATAATGGTGTTCTGTGTTCTGTAATGGTGTTCTGTGTTCTATAATGGTGTTCTGTGTTCTGTAATGGTGTTCTGTGTTCTGTAATGGTGTTCTGTGTTCTATAATGGTGTTCTGTAATGGTGTTCTGTGTTCTATAATGGTGTTCTGTGTTCTGTAATGGTGTTCTGTAATGGTGTTCTGTGTTCTATAATGGTGTTCTGTGTTCTATAATGGTGTTCTGCGTTCTATAATGGTGTTCTGTAATGGTGTTCTGTGTTCTATAATGGTGTTCTGTAATGGTGTTCTGTGTTCTGTAATGGTGTTCTGTGTTCTGTAATGGTGTTCTGTGTTCTGTAATGGTGTTCTGTGTTCTGTAATGGTGTTCTGTGTTCTATAATGGTGTTCTGTGTTCTATAATGGTGTTCTGTAATGGTGTTCTGTGTTCTATAATGGTGTTCTGTTTTCTATATTTGTGATGTCATCCTACAGATATTAATCTGCTGGAGAGGTCCAATCAGAGAGCCCTCATCACGAAAGGCATCCTGGGATCTGGTTCAAGGTCATTATTACACTAGAAGAATGATGTTGTCAATGTGCTTACTTCTCAATGGACGTATTTAGCTTGTTTTGATGTGTAAGGCCAGGAGTTTCCTACCCCGGAAGAACTCTGCCCTATTGATGTGTGTGATAGAAACCTGTATGGACTATTTCCTGTGACAGATAGTTTGTCCTGTTTGTTAAGTGTCTGTGTGTTTTGTATTTGTTTGTATTAGGGATCCCCATTAGTTCCTGCCGAGGCAGCAGCTACTCTTCCTGGGGTTTATTATGGATCCCCATTAGTTCCTGCCGAGGCAGCAGCTACTCTTCCTGGGGTTTATTATGGATCCCCATTAGTTCCTGCCGAGGCAGCAGCTACTCTTCCTGGGGTTTATTATGGATCCCCATTAGTTCCTGCCGAGGCAGCAGCTACTCTTCCTGGGGTCTATTATGGATCCCCATTAGTTCCTGCCAAGGCAGCAGCTACTCTTTCTGGGGTTTATTAGGGATCCCCATTAGTTCCTGCCGAGGCAGCAGCTACTCTTCCTGGGGTTTATTATGGATCCCCATTAGTTCCTGCCGAGGCAGCAGCTACTCTTCCTGGGGTTTATTATGGATCCCCATTAGTTCCTGCCGAGGCAGCAGCTACTCTTCCTGGGGTTTATTATGGATCCCCATTAGTTCCTGTCAAGGCAGCAGCTACTCTTCCTGGGGTTTATTATGGATCCCCATTAGTTCCTGCCGAGGCAGCAGCTACTCTTCCTGGGGTTTATTATGGATCCCCATTAGTTCCTGTCAAGTCAGCAGCTACTCTTCCTGGGGTTTATTATGGATCCCCATTAGTTCCTGCCGAGGCAGCAGCTACTCTTCCTGGGGTTTATTATGGATCCCCATTAGTTCCTGCCGAGGCAGCAGCTACTCTTCCTGGGGGTTTATTATGGATCCCCATTAGTTCCTGCCAAGGCAGCAGCTACTGTTCCTGGGGTTTATTATGGATCCCCATTAGTTCCTGTCAAGGCAGCAGCTACTCTTCCTGGGGTTTATTATGGATCCCCATTAGTTCCTGCCAAGTCAGCAGCTACTCTTCCTGGGGTTTATTATGGATCCCCATTAGTTCCTGTCAAGGCAGCAGCTACTCTTCCTGGGGTTTATTATGGATCCCCATTAGTTCCTGCCGAGGCAGCAGCTACTCTTCCTGGGGTTTATTATGGATCCCCATTAGTTCCTGTCAAGGCAGCAGCTACTCTTCCTGGGGTTTATTATGGATCCCCATTAGTTCCTGTCAAGTCAGCAGCTACTCTTCCTGGGGTTTATTATGGATCCCCGTTAGTTCCTGCCAAGGCAGCAGCTACTCTTCCTGGGGTTTATTATGGATCCCCGTTAGTTCCTGTCAAGGCAGCAGCTACTCTTCCTGGGGTTTATTATGGATCCCCATTAGTTCCTGTCAAGGCAGCAGCTACTCTTCCTGGGGTTTATTATGGATCCCCATTAGTTCCTGTCAAGTCAGCAGCTACTCTTCCTGGGGTTTATTATGGATCCCCATTAGTTCCTGCCAAGGCAGCAGCTACTCTTCCTGGGGTTTATTATGGATCCCCATTAGTTCCTGTCAAGGCAGCAGCTACTCTTCCTGGGGTTTATTATGGATCCCCATTAGTTCCTGCCAAGTCAGCAGCTACTCTTCCTGGGGTTTATTATGGATCCCCATTAGTTCCTGTCAAGGCAGCAGCTACTCTTCCTGGGGTTTATTATGGATCCCCATTAGTTCCTGCCGAGGCAGCAGCTACTCTTCCTGGGGTTTATTATGGATCCCCATTAGTTCCTGTCAAGGCAGCAGCTACTCTTCCTGGGGTTTATTATGGATCCCCATTAGTTCCTGTCAAGTCAGCAGCTACTCTTCCTGGGGTTTATTATGGATCCCCGTTAGTTCCTGCCAAGGCAGCAGCTACTCTTCCTGGGGTTTATTATGGATCCCCGTTAGTTCCTGTCAAGGCAGCAGCTACTCTTCCTGGGGTTTATTATGGATCCCCATTAGTTCCTGTCAAGGCAGCAGCTACTCTTCCTGGGGTTTATTATGGATCCCCATTAGTTCCTGTCAAGTCAGCAGCTACTCTTCCTGGGGTTTATTATGGATCCCCATTAGTTCCTGCCAAGGCAGCAGCTACTCTTCCTGGGGTTTATTATGGATCCCCATTAGTTCCTGTCAAGGCAGCAGCTACTCTTCCTGGGGTTTATTATGGATCCCCATTAGTTCCTGTCAAGTCAGCAGCTACTCTTCCTGGGGTTTATTATGGATCCCCATTAGTTCCTGCCAAGGCAGCAGCTACTCTTCCTGGGGTTTATTATGGATCCCCGTTAGTTCCTGTCAAGGCAGCAGCTACTCTTCCTGGGGTTTATTATGGATCCCCATTAGTTCCTGTCAAGGCAGCAGCTACTCTTCCTGGGGTTTATTATGGATCCCCATTAGTTCCTGTCAAGTCAGCAGCTACTCTTCCTGGGGTTTATTATGGATCCCCATTAGTTCCTGTCAAGGCAGCAGCTACTCTTCCTGGGGTTTATTATGGATCCCCATTAGTTCCTGTCAAGGCAGCAGCTACTCTTCCTGGTGTTTATTATGGATCCCCATTAGTTCCTGCCAAGGCAGCAGCTACTCTTCCTGGGGTTTATTATGGATCCCCATTAGTTCCTGTCAAGGCAGCAGCTACTCTTCCTGGGGTTTATTATGGATCCCCATTAGTTCCTGCCAAGTCAGCAGCTACTCTTCCTGGGGTTTATTATGGATCCCCATTAGTTCCTGTCAAGGCAGCAGCTACTCTTCCTGGGGTTTATTATGGATCCCCATTAGTTCCTGCCGAGGCAGCAGCTACTCTTCCTGGGGTTTATTATGGATCCCCATTAGTTCCTGTCAAGGCAGCAGCTACTCTTCCTGGGGTTTATTATGGATCCCCATTAGTTCCTGTCAAGTCAGCAGCTACTCTTCCTGGGGTTTATTATGGATCCCCGTTAGTTCCTGCCAAGGCAGCAGCTACTCTTCCTGGGGTTTATTATGGATCCCCGTTAGTTCCTGTCAAGGCAGCAGCTACTCTTCCTGGGGTTTATTAAGGATCCCCATTAGTTCCTGTCAAGGCAGCAGCTACTCTTCCTGGGGTTTATTATGGATCCCCATTAGTTCCTGTCAAGTCAGCAGCTACTCTTCCTGGGGTTTATTATGGATCCCCATTAGTTCCTGCCAAGGCAGCAGCTACTCTTCCTGGGGTTTATTATGGATCCCCATTAGTTCCTGTCAAGGCAGCAGCTACTCTTCCTGGGGTTTATTATGGATCCCCATTAGTTCCTGTCAAGTCAGCAGCTACTCTTCCTGGGGTTTATTATGGATCCCCATTAGTTCCTGCCAAGGCAGCAGCTACTCTTCCTGGGGTTTATTATGGATCCCCGTTAGTTCCTGTCAAGGCAGCAGCTACTCTTCCTGGGGTTTATTATGGATCCCCATTAGTTCCTGTCAAGGCAGCAGCTACTCTTCCTGGGGTTTATTATGGATCCCCATTAGTTCCTGTCAAGTCAGCAGCTACTCTTCCTGGGGTTTATTATGGATCCCCATTAGTTCCTGTCAAGGCAGCAGCTACTCTTCCTGGGGTTTATTATGGATCCCCATTAGTTCCTGTCAAGGCAGCAGCTACTCTTCCTGGTGTTTATTATGGATCCCCATTAGTTCCTGCCAAGGCAGCAGCTACTCTTCCTGGGGTTTATTATGGATCCCCATTAGTTCCTGTCAAGGCAGCAGCTAGTCTTCCTGGGGTTTATTATGGATCCCCATTAGTTCCTGTCAAGGCAGCAGCTACTCTTCCTGGGGTTTATTATGGATCCCCATTAGATCCTGTCAAGGCAGCAGCTACTCTTCCTGGGGTTTATTATGGATCCCCATTAGTTCCTGCCAAAGCAGCAGCTACTCTTCCTGGGGTTTATTATGGATCCCCATTAGTTCCTGTCAAGGCAGCAGCTACTCTTCCTGGGGTTTATTATGGATCCCCGTTAGTTCCTGCCAAGGCAGCAGCTACTCTTCCTGGGGTTTATTATGGATCCCCATTAGTTCCTGCCGAGGCAGCAGCTACTCTTCCTGGGGTTTATTATGGATCCCCATTAGTTCCTGCCAAAGCAGCAGCTACTCTTCCTGGGGTTTATTATGGATCCCCATTAGTTCCTGTCAAGGCAGCAGCTACTCTTCCTGGGGTTTATTATGGATCCCCGTTAGTTCCTGCCAAAGCAGCAGCTACTCTTCCTGGGGTTTATTATGGATCCCCATTAGTTCCTGTCAAGGCAGCAGCTACTCTTCCTGGGGTTTATTATGGATCCCCATTAGTTCCTGTCAAGGCAGCAGCTACTCTTCCTGGGGTTTATTATGTATCCCCATTAGTTCCTGTCAGGGCAGCAGCTACTCTTCCTGGGGTTTATTATGGATCCCCATTAGTTCCTGTCAAGGCAGCAGCTACTCATCCTGGGGTTTATTATGGATCCCCATTAGTTCCTGCCAAAGCAGCAGCTACTCTTCCTGGGGTTTATTATGGATCCCCATTAATTCCTGTCAAGGCAGCAGCTACTCATCCTGGGGTTTATTATGGATCCCCATTAGTTCCTGCCAAAGCAGCAGCTACTCTTCCTGGGGTTTATTATGGATCCCCATTAGTTCCTGCCAAGGCAGCAGCTACTCTTTCTGGGGTTTATTATGGATCCCCATTAGTTCCTGCCAAGGCAGCAGCTACTCTTCCTGGGGTTTATTATGGATCCCCATTAATTCCTGTCAAGGCAGCAGCTACTCATCCTGGGGTTTATTATGGATCCCCATTAGTTCCTGCCAAAGCAGCAGCTACTCTTCCTGGGGTTTATTATGGATCCCCATTAGTTCCTGCTAAGGCAGCAGCTACTCTTCCTGGGGTTTATTATGGATCCCCATTAGTTCCTGCCAAAGCAGCAGCTACTCTTCCTGGGGTTTATTATGGATCCCCATTAATTCCTGTCAAGGCAGCAGCTACTCTTCCTGGGGTTTATTATGGATCCCCATTAGTTCCTGCCAAGGCAGCAGCTACTCTTCCTGGGGTTTATTATGGATCCCCATTAGTTCCTGTCAAGGCAGCAGCTACTCTTCCTGGGGTTTATTATGGATCCCCATTAGTTCCTGCCAAGGCAGCAGCTACTCTTCCTGGGGTTTATTATGGATCCCCATTAGTTCCTGCCAAGGCAGCAGCTACTCTTCCTGGGGTTTGTTATGGATCCCCATTAGTTCCTGCCAAGGCAGCAGCTACTCTTCCTGGGGTTTATTATGGATCCCCATTAGTTCCTGTCAAGGCAGCAGCTACTCTTTCTGGGGTTTATTATGGATCCCCATTAGTTCTGTCAAGGCAGCAGCTACTCTTCCTGGGGTTTATTATGGATCCCCATTAGTTCCTGTCAAGGCAGCAGCTACTCTTCCTGGGGTTTATTATGGATCCCCATTAGTTCCTGCCAAAGCAGCACCTACTCTTCCTGGGGTTTATTATGGATCCCCATTAGTTCCTGTCAAGGCAGCAGCTACTCTTCCTGGGGTTTATTATGGATCCCCATTAGTTCCTGCCAAGGCAGCAGCTACTCTTCCTGGTGTTTATTATGGATCCCCATTAGTTCCTGCCAAGGCAGCAGCTACTCTTCCTGGGGTTTATTATTGATCCCCATTAGTTCCTGCCAAGGCAGCAGCTACTCTTCCTGGGGTTTATTATGGATCCCCATTAGTTCCTGCCAAGGCAGCAGCTACTCTTCCTGGTGTTTATTATGGATCCCCATTAGTTCCTGCCAAGGCAGCAGCTACTCTTCCTGGGGTCCAAACATATTAAAGCACTTACATAACTCATAAAACAAAAGATAAAACAGTACATCATATAACATTATTACACCACTACATATCTACAATACAATACAATGTATATCTACAATACAACATGTATAACACCACCATACAACAATATTACAATGTGTGTGTGTGTGTGTGCGTGTGTGTGTGTGTGTGTGTGTGTGTCTCTTCACAGTCCACACTGTTACATGAGGTGTATTTTTACCTGTTTTTTAAATCTGATTCTACTGCTGCATCAGTTACCTGATGTGGAATAGAGTTCCATGTGGTCATGGCTCTATGTAGTACTGTGGAATAGAGTTCCATGTAGTCATGGCTCTATGTAGTACTGTGGAATAGAGTTCCATGTAGTCATGGCTCTATGTAGTACTGTGGAATAGAGTTCCATGTAGTCATGGCTCTATGTTGTACTGTGGAATAGAGTTCCATGTAGTCATGGCTCTATGTAGTACTGTGGAATAGAGTTCCATGTAGTCATGGATCTATGTAGTACTGTGGAATAGAGTTCCATGTAGTCATGGCTCTATGTAGTACTGTGGAATAGAGTTCCATGTGGTCATGGCTCTATGTAGTACTGTGGAATAGAGTTCCATGTAGTCATGGCTCTATGTAGTACTGTGGAATAGAGTTCCATGTAGTCATGGCTCTATGTAGTACTGTGGAATAGAGTTCCATGTAGTCATGGCTCTATGTAGTTCTGTGGAATAGAGTTCCATGTAGTCATGGCTCTATGTAGTACTGTGGAATAGAGTTCCATGTAGTCATGGCTCTAAGTAGTACTGTGGAATACAGTTCCATGTAGTCATGGCTCTATATAGTACTGTGGAATACAGTTCCATGTAGTCATGGCTCTAAGTAGTACTGTGGAATAGAGTTCCATGTAGTCATGGCTCTATATAGTACTGTGGAATAGAGTTCCATGTAGTCATGGCTCTATGTAGTACTGTGGAATAGAGTTCCATGTAGTCATGGCTCTATGTAGTACTGTGGAATAGAGTTCCATGTAGTCATGGCTCTATGTAGTACTGTGGAATAGAGTTCCATGTAGTCATGGCTCTATGTAGTACTGTGGAATAGAGTTCCATGTAGTCATGGCTCTATGTAGTACTGTGGAATAGAGTTCCATGTAGTCATGGCTCTATAGAGTACTGTGGAATAGAGTTCCATGTAGTCATGGCTCTATGTAGTACTGTGGAATAGAGTTCCATGTAGTCATGGTTCTATGTAGTACTGTGGAATAGAGTTCCATGTAGTCATGGCTCTATGTAGTACTGTGGAATAGAGTTCCATGTAGTCATGGCTCTATGTAGTACTGTGGAATAGAGTTCCATGTAGTCATGGCTCTATGTAGTACTGTGGAATAGAGTTCCATGTAGTCATGGCTCTATGTAGTACTGTGGAATAGAGTTCCATGTAGTCATGGCTCTATGTAGTACTGTGCGCCTCCCATAGTCTGGGGACTGTGAAGAGACCTCTGGTGGCATGTCTTGTGGGGTATGTATGGGTGGACGAGCTGTGTCAACACTTCTTACAAAAAACAAGTAGTGATGAAGTCAATCTCTCCTCCACTTTGAGCCAGGAGAGATTGACGTGCATATTATTAATATTAGCTCCCTGTGTACTTTTAAGGGCCAGCCGTGCTGCCCTGTTCTGAGCCAATTGCTATTTTCATAAGTCATTCTTTGTGGCACCTGACCACATGACTGAACAGTAGCCCAGGTGCGACTGAACAGTAGCCCAGGTGAGGCTGAACAGTAGCCCAGGTGCGACTGAACAGTAGCCCAGGTGAGACTGAACAGTAGCCCAGGTGCGACTGAACAGTAGCCCAGGTGAGACTGAACAGTAGCCCAGGTGCGACTGAACAGTAGCCCAGGTGCGACTGAACAGTAGCCCAGGTGAGACTGAACAGTAGCCCAGGTGCGACTGAACAGTAGCCCAGGTGCGACTGAACAGTAGCCCAGGTGCGACATGAACAGTAGCCCAGGTGCGACATGAACAGTAGCCCAGGTGCGACATGAACAGTAGCCCAGGTGAGACTGAACAGTAGCCCAGGTGCGACTGAACAGTAGCCCAGGTGAGACTGAACAGTAGCCCAGGTGCGACTGAACAGTAGCCCAGGTGCGACTGAACAGTAGCCCAGGTGAGGCTGAACAGTAGCCCAGGTGCGACATGAACAGTAGCCCAGGTGAGACTGAACAGTAGCCCAGGTGAGACTGAACAGTAGCCCAGGTGAGGCTGAACAGTAGCCCAGGTGCGACATGAACAGTAGCCCAGGTGAGACTGAACAGTAGCCCAGGTGCGACTGAACAGTAGCCCAGGTGCGACTGAACAGTAGCCCAGGTGCGACATGAACAGTAGCCCAGGTGCGACATGAACAGTAGCCCAGGTGCGACATGAACAGTAGCCCAGGTGCGACATGAACAGTAGCCCAGGTGCGACATGAACAGTAGCCCAGGTGCGACATGAACAGTAGCCCAGGTGCGACATGAACAGTAGCCCAGGTGCGACATGAACAGTAGCCCAGGTGCGACATGAACAGTAGCCCAGGTGCGACATGAACAGTAGCCCAGGTGCGACTGTGGGTTTCCTGTCTCGAGACCCTAACCCGTGAACGTGTCTTTGACCTCAACAGGTACCCTGCCTCCTCCAACGACTCCTTGACGTCTCTGATTTCCAAGAATGACGATCTGAAGAAAACAACTGGGGAGGTAGGAAACAGGAAGTAAAACCGTGTTGACGATTTACGACCGAGACACAGGCAGGGACTCTGATTTGACGTTATGCTGTCGACAGTACTTTCAGTTGTTGACACTTGTGCCGAATCATTCAGAGAGCAGCAGTGTTGAAAATCACCCCTGCTGGCAACATCGCCTTATATTTGCAGTATTTCTACAAGGCGTAGTCTCCACCAATCTGTCATAAAACGTGGCGTGTGTGTTGTGTTTTGATACTGTCTGTCAGTGATATACCCAGAAAGAGAGACGAAACCAGGAAGCAGACATCCTGCCTTGTTCTGGTCCTGTGAATGGTGTGCTCATTATTCTACTGTGAAAGGAAACAACAGTTTGTTGCTCATCTCTTGTCTTTTATATCGTCTGCATAGAGATACAATATCTTTCAATACAATGCCAGATAACTGTGTATTTCTACTGTGAGTCTTTAGTTGACAGACTTTACTGTGAGTCTCTACTTTGTTTCTAGTTGACAGACTCTACTGTGTGTCTCAGGTTGACAGACTACTGTGAATCTCTAGTTGACAGACTACTGTGAGTCTCTACTTTGTCTCTAGTTGACAGACTACTGTGAGTCTCTAGTTGACAGACTCTACTGTGTCTCTAGTTGACAGACTACTGTGTGTCTCTAGTTGACAGACTACTGTGAGTCTCTAGTTGACAGACTCTACTGTGTCTCTAGTTGACAGACTCTACTGTGTGTCTCTAGTTGACAGACTACTGTGAGTCTCTAGTTGACAGACTCTACTGTGTCTCTAGTTGACAGACTCTACTGTGTGTCTCTAGTTGACAGACTACTGTGAGTCTCTAGTTGACAGACTCTACTGTGTCTCTAGTTGACAGACTCTACTGTGTGTCTCTAGTTGACAGACTCTACTGTGTCTCTAGTTGACAGACTCTACTGTGTGTCTCTAGTTGACAGACTCTACTGTGTCTCTAGTTGACAGACTCTACTGTGTGTCTCTAGTTGACAGACTACTGTGTGTCTCTAGTTGACAGACTCTACTGTGTGTCTCTAGTTGACAGACTCTACTGTGTGTCTCTAGTTGACAGACTACTGTGTGTCTCTAGTTGACAGACTCTACTGTGTCTCTAGTTGACAGACTCTACTGTGTGTCTCTAGTTGACAGACTCTACTGTGTGTCTCTAGTTGACAGACTCTACTGTGTGTCTCTAGTTGACAGACTCTACTGTGTCTCTAGTTGACAGACTCTACTGTGTTTTTTAGCTGGCCTACCAGGTATTGGAGCTCCAGCAGGAGATTAAGATCAAAGACTCCGTACTGGAAGAGCAACATGCCAGGTGAGACTGTAGAACAACATGCCAGGTGAGACTGATTCTGTAGAACAACATGCCAGGTGAGACTGATTCTGTAGAACAACATGCCAGGTGAGACTGATTCTGTAGAACAACATGCCAGGTGAGACTGATTCTGTAGAACAACATGCCAGGTGAGACTGATTCTGTAGAACAACATGCCAGGTGAGACTGATTCTGTAGAACAACATGCCAGGTGAGACTGATTCTGTAGAACAACATGCCAGGTGAGACTGATTCTGTAGAACAACATGCCAGGTGAGACTGATTCTGTAGAACAACATGCCAGGTGAGACTGATTCTGTAGAACAACATGACTGGTGAGACTGATTCTGTAGAACAACATGCCAGGTGAGACTGATTCTGTAGAACAACATGCCAGGTGAGACTGATTCTGTAGAACAACATGCCAGGTGAGACTGATTCTGTAGAACAACATGCCAGGTGAGACTGTAGAACAACATGCCAGGTGAGACTGTAGAACAACATGCCAGGTGAGACTGATTCTGTAGAACAACATGCCAGGTGAGACTGTAGAACAACATGCCAGGTGAGACTGTAGAACAACATGCCAGGTGAGACTGATTCTGTAGAACAACATGCCAGGTGAGACTGTAGAACAACATGCCAGGTGAGACTGTAGAACAACATGCCAGGTGAGACTGATTCTGTAGAACAACATGCCAGGTGACACTGATTCTGTAGAACAACATGCCAGGTGAGACTGTAGAACAACATGCCAGGTGAGACTGTAGAACAACATGCCAGGTGAGACTGTAGAACAACATGTCAGGTGAGACTGATTCTGTAGAACAACATGCCAGGTGAGACTGATTCTGTAGAACAACATGCCAGGTGAGACTGATTCTGTAGAACAACATGTCAGGTGAGACTGATTCTGTAGAACAACATGTCAGGTGAGACTGATTCTGTAGAACAACATGCCAGGTGAGACTGTAGAACAACATGCCAGGTGAGACTGATTCTGTAGAACAACATGCCAGGTGAGACTGTAGAACAACATGTCAGGTGAGACTGATTCTGTAGAACAACATGCCAGGTGAGACTGTAGAACAACATGCCAGGTGAGACTGATTCTGTAGAACAACATGCCAGGTGAGACTGTAGAACAACATGTCAGGTGAGACTGATTCTGTAGAACAACATGCCAGGTGAGACTGTAGAACAACATGTCAGATGAGACTGATTCTGTAGAACAACATGCCAGGTGAGACTGATTCTGTAGAACAACATGCCAGGTGAGACTGTAGAACAACATGCCAGGTGAGACTGTAGAACAACATGCCAGGTGAGACTGTAGAACAACATGTCAGGTGAGACTGTAGAACAACATGTCAGGTGAGACTGATTCTGTAGAACAACATGCCAGGTGAGACTGTAGAACAACATGTCAGGTGAGACTGATTCTGTAGAACAACATGCCAGGTGAGACTGTAGAACAACATGTCAGGTGAGACTGATTCTGTAGAACAACATGCCAGGTGAGACTGATTCTGTAGAACAACATGCCAGGTGAGACTGATTCTGTAGAACAACATGTCAGGTGAGACTGATTCTGTAGAACAACATGCCAGGTGAGACTGATTCTGTAGAACAACATGCCAGGTGAGACTGATTCTGTAGAACAACATGCCAGGTGAGACTGTAGAACAACATGCCAGGTGAGACTGTAGAACAACATGTCAGGTGAGACTGATTCTGTAGAACAACATGCCAGGTGAGACTGTAGAACAACATACCAGGTGAGACTGTAGAACAACATGCCAGGTGAGACTGTAGAACAACATGCCAGGTGAGACTGATTCTGTAGAACAACATGCCAGGTGAGACTGTAGAACAACATGCCAGGTGAGACTGTAGAACAACATGCCAGGTGGGACTGATTCTGTAGAACAACATGCCAGGTGAGACTGATTCTGTAGAACAACATGCCAGGTGAGACTGTAGCGCAACATGCCAGGTGAGACTGTAGAGCAACATGCCAGGTGAGACTGTAGAGCAACATGCCAGGTGACACTGATTCTGTAGAACAACATGCCAGGTAATTCTCCTCCTATGAAACCTGTAGGAAGGACCTGTTGAAACTTGAAAGCACAGGCAAGCACAGCTTAATGTAGTTTATCCTAGGTCACTGTGATCACACAATCACATGAGCTGGTGCTATGGAAGCTGGTGGTTGAGTAGGACATGTCCCGACCAGGGGAAATGTCGTCATGGAATATCCATGGCCCTAGTTGATAGAAACTAGTATAACTGACAGAGTTGGGGGTTCAAATCAAATCAAATGTATTTATATAGCCCTTCGTACATCAGCTGATATCTCAAAGTGCTGTACAGAAACCCAGCCTAAAACCCTAAAACAGCAAGCAATGTACTCCAAATATATGCAAAGTACTCCAGATATAACAAACTGACCCTAGCCCCCCCGACACATAAACTACTGCAGCATAAATACTGGAGGCTGAGACAGGAGGGGTCAGGAGACACTGTGGCCCCATCCGATTAATTAGCTGCTTCCTGGGGTCACGGTTACTGATATAACTATCTGTGTATTCAGGATGTGTGAGGTGCGGAGGGATCTGCTGGGGGTGCAGGCTGAGGATGGAAGTCTGGCGGTGCGTGTTGCCGAGGTGACGGAGGGGAACCGGCTGTTGAAACGGGAGTACGACTCCCTGCTGGAGCAGCACCATGATATGGACCAGACCTTCAGAGAGGAGAAGCTCAGAGGTCAGGAAATGCTGGAGGAACTGGTCCGGAGGAAGCAGCACGCAGCCATCAGGATGAACAGCCGCAACGAGAGACGGGTCAGGTGAGATTAACCCTGACCCTGCTGGGGGTCAACGAGAGACGGGTCAGGTGAGATTAACCCTGACCCTGCTGGGGGTCAACGAGAGACGGGTCAGGTGAGATTAACCCTGACCCTGCTGGGGGTCAACGAGAGACGGGTCAGGTGAGATTAACCCTGACCCTGCTGGGGGTCAACGAGAGACGGGTCAGGTGAGATTAACCCTGACCCTGCTGGGGGTCAACGAGAGACGGGTCAGGTAGAGATTGACCCTGACCCTGCTGGGGGTCAACGAGAGACGGGTCAGGTAGAGATTGACCCTGACCCTGCTGGGGGTCAACGAGAGACGGGTCAGGTAGAGATTGACCCTGACCCTGCTGGGGGTCAACGAGAGACGGGTCAGGTGAGATTGACCCTGACCCTGCTCGGGGTCAACGAGAGACGGGTCAGGTGAGATTGACCCTGACCCTGCTGGGGGTCAACGAGAGACGGGTCAGGTGAGATTGACCCTGACCCTGCTGGGGGTCAACGAGAGACGGGTCAGGTGAGATTAACCCTGACCCTGCTGGGGGTTAACGAGAGACGGGTCAGGTGAGCTGCTTCCTGGGGTCAAACAGGGCCCTGAGTTTTTCCTGAAGAGTGCGGGGGGAATATGCATATCTCGAAGGACCGTGTCAGACTTGTTATTTATTTTCCTGACCATTTCATCTCACCAAGAAAAACTCTGGGCCCTAATTAAAGCCTTCAGGTTATAACTAGTTAAAGTCTACAGGTTATAACTTGTTAAAGGCTGTATGTTATAACTAGTTAAAGTCTACAGGTTATAACTTGTTAAATGCTGTAGGTTATAACTAGTTAAAGTCTACAGGTTATAACTAGTTAAAGTCTACAGGTTAACTTGTTAAATGCTGTAGGTTATAACTAGTTAAAGTCTACAGGTTATAACTTGTTAAATGCTGTAGGTTATAACTAGTTAAAGTCTACAGGTTATAACTTGTTAAAGGCTGTAGGTTATAACTAGTTAAAGTCTACAGGTTAACTTGTTAAAGGCTGTAGGTTATAACTTGTTAAAGGCTGTAGGTTATAACTAGTTAAAGTCTACAGGTTATAACTTGTTAAAGGCTACAGGTTATAACTAGTTAAAGTCTACAGGTTATAACTTGTTAAATGCTACAGGTTATAACTAGTTAAAGTCTACAGGTTAACTTGTTAAAGGCTACAGGTTATAACTAGTTAAAGTCTACAGGTTATAACTTGATAAAGGTTGTAGGTTATAACTAGTTAAAGTCTACAGGTTATAACTTGTTAAAGGCTGTAGGTTATAACTAGTTAAAGTCTACAGGTTATAACTAGTTAAAGTCTGTACGTTATAACTAGTTAAGGGCTACAGGTTATAACTACACTGAACATAAATAGAAACGCAACATGCAACATTTTCAACGATTTTATTGAGTTACAGTTCAAATGAGGAAATCAGTCGATGAAAATAAACAAATTAATGGATTTCACATGACTGGGCAGGTGCGCACTGGGGAGCCAGACCCAGTCAATCAGAATGAGTTTTTCACCACAAAAGAGCTTTATTACAGACAGAAATACACCTCAGTTTCGTCAGCTGGTCTGTGGTCTCAGACAAGCCCGCAGATGAAGAAGTCGGATGTGGATGGATTATCTAGGCAAAGGAGAAATGCTCACTAACAGGGTTGTAAACGAATGTGTGCACAACATTTGAGAGAAATACGTTTTTTTGTGCGTATGGAACATTTCTGGGATCTTTTATTTCAGCTCATGAAACACGGGACCAACACTTTACAATGTTGTGTTTATATTGTTGTTCAGTGTAGTTAAAGGTTATTTGTTTTAACTAGTTAAAGGCTACAGGTTATAACTAGTTAAAGGCTACAGGTTATAACTAGTTAAAGGCTACAGGTTATAACTAGTTAAAGGCTACAGGTTATAACCAGTTAAAGGCTACAGGTTATAACTAGTTAAAGTCTGTACATTATAACTAGTTAAAGGCTATAGGTTATAACTAGTTAACTAGTTAAAGCCTACAGGTTATAACTAGTTAACTAGTTAAAGGCTACAGGTTAAAACTAGTTAAAGGCTACAGGTTATAACTTGTTAAAGCCTACAGGTTATAACTTGTTAAAGCCTACAGGTTATAACTAGTTAAATGCTACAGGTTATAACTAGTTAAAGGCTACAGGTTATAACTAGTTAAATGCTACAGGTTATAACTAGTTAAAGGCTACAGGTTATAACTAGTTAAATGCTACAGGTTATAACTAATTAAAGGCTACAGGTTATAACTAGTTAAAGGCTACAGGTTATAACTAGTTAAATGCTACAGGTTATAACTAGTTAAAGGCTACAGGTTATAACTAGTTAAATGCTACAGGTTATAACTAATTAAAGGCTACAGGTTATAACTAGTTAAAGTCTGTACATTAAAACTAGTTAAAGGCTACAGGTTATAACTAGTTAAAGGCTACAGGTTATAACTAGTTAAATGCTATAGGTTATACCTTGACCTCCTCATGTCACGTGCAGGAAAAACTCCAGGCCCTATGAAGCATTAATGAATGTAGTCAGAGTGAGTTGTATCTGTAATGATTTTGTCATTCATTTCAACTGTCAACTCCACAGAGCCAGAGAGGCAAGTCTTCAGAAGGAACTGGAGACCGCCGGGAAGGTGAAGGTGACCATCGATGTGTAAGTAACTAGATGATATAGCCTACGTCGATGTGTAAGTAACTAGATAATATAGCCTACGTCGATGTGTAAGTAACTAGATGATATAGCCTACGTCGATGTGTAAGTAGCTAGATAATATAGCCTACGTCGATGTGTAAGTAACTAGATTATATAGTCCCATTGATGTGTAAGTAACTAGATTATATAGTCCCATTGATGTGTAAGTAACTAGATTATATAGTCCCATTGATGTGTAAGTAACTAGATAATATAGCCTACGTCGATGTGTAAGTAACTAGATTTTATAGTCCCATTGATGTGTAAGTAACTAGATTTTATAGTCCCATTGATGTGTAAGTAACTAGATTATATAGCCTACGTCGATGTGTAAGTAACTAGATTTGATAGTCCCATTGATGTGTAAGTAACTAGATTATATAGCCTACGTCGATGTGTAAGTAACTAGATTATATAGTCCCATTGATGTGTAAGTAACTAGATTATATAGTCCCATTGATGTGTAAGTAACTAGATTATATAGTCCCATTGATGTGTAAGTAACTAGATAATATAGCCTACGTCGATGTGTAAGTAACTAGATTTTATAGTCCCATTGATGTGTAAGTAACTAGATTTGATAGTCCCATTGATGTGTAAGTAACTAGATTATATAGCCTACGTCGATGTGAAAGTAACTAGATTTTATAGTCCCATTGGTGTTTGAATAGCTCTCACTAGATTGAGAATAGGTTCAAGTTTTCCCTTTTTGTATTGTAGTAGCTCATGTCCAGAGTGCCACACAAAGCTAAAGGATAATGAAGTGATGTGCTGTTTCCCTTCCAGCGGGTCGGTCAGTGCCCCGGCCTCCAGAGAAGCCTCCCCTAAGAGTGATCTGGCCGAGAGACGGACAACTAGACTGTTCAGGTAGAGGAAGGCTGAGAGACGGACCACTAGAATGTTCTGGTAGAGGAAGGCTGAGAGACGGACCACTAGAATGTTCTGGTAGAGGAAGGCTGAGAGACGGACCACTAGAATGTTCTGGTAGAGGAAGGCTGAGAGACGGACCACTAGAATGTTCTGGTAGAGGAAGGCTGAGAGACGGACCACTAGAATGTTCTGGTAGAGGAAGGCTGAGAGACGGACCATTAGAATGTTCTGGTAGAGGAAGGCTGAGAGACGGACCACTAGAATGTTCTGGTAGAGGAAGGCTGAGAGACGGACCTCTAGAATGTTCTGGTAGAGGAAGGCTGAGAGACGGACCACTAGAATGTTCTGGTAGAGGAAGGCTAAGAGACGGACAACTAGACTGTTCAGGTAGAGGAAGGCTGAGAGACGGACCACTAGAATGTTCTGGTAGAGGAAGGCTGAGAGACGGACCACTAGAATGTTCTGGTAGAGGAAGGCTGAGAGACGGACAACTAGACTGTTCAGGTAGAGGAAGGCTGAGACGGACCACTAGAATGTTCTGGTAGAGGAAGGCTGAGGGACGGACCACTAGAATGTTCTGGTAGAGGAAGGCTGAGAGACGGACAACTAGACTGTTCAGGTAGAGGAAGGCTGAGAGACGGACCACTAGAATGTTCTGGTAGAGGAAGGCTGAGAGACGGACCTCTAGAATATTCTGGTAGGGGAAGGCTGAGAGACTGACCACTAGAATGTTCTGGTAGAGGAAGGCTGAGAGACGGACCACTAGAATATTCTGGTAGAGGAAGGCTGAGAGACGGACCACTAGAATGTTCTGGTAGAGGAAGGCTAAGAGACGGACCACTAGAATGTTCTGGTAGAGGAAGGCTGAGAGACGGACCACTAGAATGTTCTGGTAGAGGAAGGCTGAGAGACGGACCACTAGAATGTTCTGGTAGAGGAAGGCTGAGAGACGGACCTCTAGAATGTTCTGGTAGAGGAAGGCTGAGAGACGGACCACTAGAATGTTCTGGTAGAGGAAGGCTGAGAGACGGACCTCTAGAATGTTCTGGTAGAGGAAGGCTGAGAGACGGACCACTAGAATGTTCTGGTAGAGGAAGGCTGAGAGACGGACAACTAGACTGTTCAGGTAGAGGAAGGCTGAGAGACGGACCACTAGAATGTTCTGGTAGAGGAAGGCTGAGAGACGGACCACTAGAATGTTCTGGTTGAGGAAGGCTGAGAGACGGACAACTAGACTGTTCAGGTAGAGGAAGGCTGAGAAACGGACCACTAGAATGTTCTGGTAGAGGAAGGCTGAGGGACGGACCACTAGAATGTTCTGGTAGAGGAAGGCTGAGAGACGGACCACTAGAATGTTCTGGTAGAGGAAGGCTGAGAGACGGACCACTAGAATGTTCTGGTAGAGGAAGGCTGAGAGACGGACCTCTAGAATGTTCTGGTAGAGGAAGGCTGAGAGACGGACCTCTAGAATTTTCTGGTAGAGGAAGGCTGAGAGACGGACCTCTAGAATGTTCTGGTAGAGGAAGGCTGAGAGACGGACCACTAGAATGTTCTGGTAGAGGAAGGCTGAGAGACGGACCACTAGAATGTTCTGGTAGAGGAAGGCTGAGAGACGGACCACTAGAATGTTCTGGTAGAGGAAGGCTGAGAGATGGACCACTAGAATATTCTGAGAGATGGACCACTAGAATGTTCTGGTAGAGGAAGAAATGACAGAAATCACTCAAAGTTCAGATGGCATTTCAAGGCCTTCCTTCCCATGGAAGAAAAAACAAGATTCTTGTTGGAAGTCATTGTCGGTGTATAGCGTTTTTACATTCTACCTCAAAGTAACTTTAGTGTGATGTTCTAATGGTGAAATTTTTATTCTATTTTTTAAATGTAAAAATTATTAAATACATTTAAAAAATGCTTACACTGCATGATTAGTTCCAAAGGGATCTTCAGTTGCTCGGATCTTCATTTGATCACTCTTTTGTTGCTGAGAATTTTCCTGCACAGGAAATGCAAGCTTTCAGTGTATTTGAGTTTTAAAAGTTTGTCATTTCAAACTTGATTTGTCCAAACAAAAAATGGATCAACCCCTACAGAAATGTTGATTAATTATAATCCAAATAATATTCACATTTCCTATTGCTGCAGTATTCTTTTCCTGCTGTAGCAAACTGGCTCAAATTAAGATCCTACATCTGTAACATCACAATGCCTACTACATCACAACGCTGACTACATCACAATGCTTACTACATCACAATGCATACTACATCACAATGCCTACTACATCACAATGCTTACTACATCACAATGCCTACTACATCACAATGCCTACTACATCACAATGCCTACTACATCACAATGCCTACTACATCACAATGCCTACTACATCACAATGCTGACTACATCACAATGCCTACTACATCACAATGCCTACTACATCACAATGCTTACTACATCACAATGCCTACTACATCACAATGCCTACTACATCACAATGCTTACTACATCACAATGCCTACTACATCACAATGCCTACTACATCACAATGCCTACTACATCACAATGCTTACTACATCACAATGCTTACTACATCACAATGCCTACTACATCACAATGCCTACTACATCACAATGCTTACTACATCACAATGCTTACTACATCACAATGCCTACTACATCACAATGCCTACTACATCACAATGCCTACTACATCACAATGCCTACTACATCTAAATTGATTAAACCATTCCTTCAAGTGTGTTTTAAACATTCTAAAAACTTCACTTCACTTTTTTCCCCCTAGGTCAGCCTCAGTAACATCCCCTCCCAGGATTCTAGATTCCATCAAAGAGCTTTTTGAGTGAGTTACATAGGCAGAATAATATGACTGTTCTGTGGTTGCATAGGCAGAATAATATGAATGTTCTGTGGTTCTATGGTTACATAGGCAGAATAATATGAATGTTCTGTGGTTCTGTGGTTACATAGACAGAATAATATGAATGTTCTGTGGTTACATAGGCAGAATAATATGAATGTTCTGTGGTTCTATGGTGGCATAGGCAGAATAATATGAATGTTCTGTGGTTCTATGGTTACATAGACAGAATAATATGAATGTTCTGTGGTTACATAGACAGAATAATATGAATGTTCTATGGTTACATAGGCAGAATAATATGAATGTTCTATGGTTCTATGGTTACATAGGCAGAATAATATGAATGTTCTGTGGTTACATAGGCAGAATAATATGAATGTTCTGTGGTTCTATGGTTACATAGGCAGAATAATATGAATGTTCTGTGGTTACATAGGCAGAATAATATGACTGTTCTGTGGTTACATAGACAGAATAATATGAATGTTCTGTGGTTCTGTGGTTACATAGACAGAATAATATGAATGTTCTATGGTTCTATGGTTACATAGGCAGAATAATATGAATGTTCTGTGGTTCTATGGTTACATAGACAGAATAATATGAATGTTCTATGGTTACATAGGCAGAATAATATGAATGTTCTGTGGTTACATAGGCAGAATAATATGACTGTTCTGTGGTTACATAGACAGAATAATATGAATGTTCTGTGGTTCTATGGTTACATAGGCAGAATAATATGAATGTTCTGTGGTTACATAGACAGAATAATATGAATGTTCTGTGGTTCTATGGTTACATAGACAGAATAATATGAATGTTCTGTGGTTACATAGGCAGAATAATATGACTGTTCTGTGGTTACATAGACAGAATAATATGAATGTTCTGTGGTTCTATGGTTACATAGACAGAATAATATGAATGTTCTGTGGTTACATAGACAGAATAATATGAATGTTCTATGGTTACATAGACAGAATAATATGAATGTTCTGTGGTTACATAGACAGAATAATATGAATGTTCTGTGGTTCTATGGTTACATAGACAGAATAATATGAATGTGCTATGGTTACATAGACAGAATAATATGAATGTTCTGTGGTTCTATGGTTACATAGACAGAATAATATGAATATTCTATGGTTACATAGACAGAATAGTATGAATGTTCTGTGGTTCTATGTTTACATAGACAGAATATATTAATGTTCTATGGTTCTATGGTTACATAGACCAAATAAAATGAATGTTCTGTGGTTCTGTGGTTACATAGACAGAATAATATGAATGTTCTATGGTTACATAGACATAATATATTAATGTTCTATGGTTCTGTGGTTACATAGGCAGAATAATATGAATGTTCTATGGTTACATAGACAGAATAATATGAGTGTTCTGTGGTTACATAGACAGAATAATATGAATGTTCTGTGGTTACATAGACAGAATAATATGAATGTTCTATGGTTACATAGATAGAATAATATGAGTGTTCTGTGGTTCTATGGTTACATAGACAGAATAATATGAATGTTCTATGGTTACATAGACAGAATAATATGAATGTTCTATGGTTACATAGACAGAATAATATGAATATTCTGTGGTTCTGTGGTTACATAGACAGAATAATATGAATGTTCTGTGGTTACATAGACAGAATATATTAATGTTCTATGGTTACATAGACAGAATAATATGAATGTTCTGTGGTTACATAGACAGAATAATATGAATGTTCTGTGGTTCTATGGTTACATAGACAGAATAATATGAATGTTCTGTGGTTACATAGACAGAATAATATGAATGTTCTATGGTTACATAGACAGAATAATATGAATGTTCTATGGTTACATAGACAGAATAATATGAATGTTCTGTGGTTCTATGGTTACATAGACAGAATAATATGAATGTTCTGTGGTTACATAGACAGAATAATATGAATGTTCTGTGGTTCTATGGTTACATAGGCAGAATAATATGAATGTTCTGTGGTTACATAGACAGAATAATATGAATGTTCTGTGGTTACATAGACAGAATAATATGAATGTTCTGTGGTTACATAGACAGAATAATATGAATGTTCTATGGTTACATAGACAGAATAATATGAATGTTCTGTGGTTCTATGGTTACATAGACAGAATAATATGAATGTTCTGTGGTTACATAGACAGAATAATATGAATGTTCTGTGGTTACATAGACAGAATAATATGAATGTTCTGTGGTTACATAGACAGAATATATTAATGTTCCATGGTTACATAGATATAATAATATGAATGTTCTGTGGTTACATAGACAGAATAATATGAATGTTCTATGGTTCTATGGTTACATAGGCAGAATAATATGAATGTTCTGTGGTTACATAGGCAGAATAATATGAATGTTCTGTGGTTCTATGGTTACATAGGCAGAATAATATGAATGTTCTGTGGTTACATAGGCAGAATAATATGACTGTTCTGTGGTTACATAGACAGAATAATATGAATGTTCTGTGGTTCTGTGGTTACATAGGCAGAATAATATGAATGTTCTGTGGTTACATAGGCAGAATACTATGAATACTCTGTGGTTCTATGGTTACATAGGCAGAATAATATGAATGTTCTGTGGTTACATAGGCAGAATAATATGAATGTTCTGTGGTTCTATGGTTACATAGGCAGAATAATATGAATGTTCTGTGGTTCTATGGTTACATAGACAGAATAATATGAATGTTCTATGGTTCTATGGTTACATAGGCAGAATAATATGAATGTTCTGTGGTTCTATGGTTACATAGACAGAATAATATGAATGTTCTATGGTTACATAGGCAGAATAATATGAATGTTCTGTGGTTACATAGGCAGAATAATATGACTGTTCTGTGGTTACATAGACAGAATAATATGAATGTTCTGTGGTTCTATGGTTACATAGGCAGAATAATATGAATGTTCTGTGGTTACATAGACAGAATAATATGAATGTTCTGTGGTTCTATGGTTACATAGACAGAATAATATGAATGTTCTGTGGTTACATAGGCAGAATAATATGACTGTTCTGTGGTTACATAGACAGAATAATATGAATGTTCTGTGGTTCTATGGTTACATAGACAGAATAATATGAATGTTCTGTGGTTACATAGACAGAATAATATGAATGTTCTATGGTTACATAGACAGAATAATATGAATGTTCTGTGGTTACATAGACAGAATAATATGAATGTTCTGTGGTTCTATGGTTACATAGACAGAATAATATGAATGTGCTATGGTTACATAGACAGAATAATATGAATGTTCTGTGGTTCTATGGTTACATAGACAGAATAATATGAATATTCTATGGTTACATAGACAGAATAGTATGAATGTTCTGTGGTTCTATGTTTACATAGACAGAATATATTAATGTTCTATGGTTCTATGGTTACATAGACCAAATAAAATGAATGTTCTGTGGTTCTGTGGTTACATAGACAGAATAATATGAATGTTCTATGGTTACATAGACATAATATATTAATGTTCTATGGTTCTGTGGTTACATAGGCAGAATAATATGAATGTTCTATGGTTACATAGACAGAATAATATGAGTGTTCTGTGGTTACATAGACAGAATAATATGAATGTTCTGTGGTTACATAGACAGAATAATATGAATGTTCTATGGTTACATAGATAGAATAATATGAGTGTTCTGTGGTTCTATGGTTACATAGACAGAATAATATGAATGTTCTATGGTTACATAGACAGAATAATATGAATGTTCTATGGTTACATAGACAGAATAATATGAATATTCTGTGGTTCTGTGGTTACATAGACAGAATAATATGAATGTTCTGTGGTTACATAGACAGAATATATTAATGTTCTATGGTTACATATATATAATAATATGAATGTTCTGTGGTTACATAGACAGAATAATATGAATGTTCTATGGTTACATAGACAGAATAATATGAATGTTCTGTGGTTCTATGGTTACATAGACAGAATAATATGAATGTTCTGTGGTTACATAGACAGAATAATATGAATGTTCTGTGGTTACATAGACAGAATAATATGAATGTTCTGTGGTTACATAGACAGAATATATTAATGTTCTATGGTTACATAGATATAATAATATGAATGTTCTGTGGTTACATAGACAGAATAATATGAATGTTCTATGGTTACATAGACAGAATAATATGAATGTTCTGTGGTTCTATGGTTACATAGACAGAATAATATGAATGTTCTGTGGTTACATAGATAGAATAATATGAATGTTCTGTGGTTACATAGACAGAATAATATGAATGTTCTATGGTTACATAGACAGAATAATATGAATGTTCTGTGGTTACATAGACAGAATAATATGAATGTTCTATGGTTACATAGATAGAATAATATGAGTGTTCTATGGTTACATAGACAGAATAATATGAATATTCTGTGGTTCTGTGGTTACATAGACAGAATAATATAAATGTTCTATGGTTACATAGACATAATATATTAATGTTCTATGGTTCTGTGGTTACATAGACAGAATAATATGAATATTCTATGGTTACATAGACAGAATAGTATGAATGTTCTGTGGTTCTATGTTTACATAGACAGAATATATTAATGTTCTATGGTTCTATGGTTACATAGACCGAATAAAATGAATGTTCTGTGGTTCTGTGGTTACATAGACAGAATAATATGAATGTTCTATGGTTACATAGACATAATATATTAATGTTCTATGGTTCTGTGGTTACATAGGCAGAATAATATGAATGTTCTATGGTTACATAGACAGAATAATATGAGTGTTCTGTGGTTACATAGACAGAATAATATGAATGTTCTGTGGTTACATAGACAGAATAATATGAATGTTCTATGGTTACATAGACAGAATAATATGAATGTTCTATGGTTACATAGACAGAATAATATGAATGTTCTGTGGTTACATAGACAGAATAATATGAATGTTCTATGGTTACATAGGCAGAATAATATGAATGTTCTGTGGTTACATAGACAGAATAATATGAATGTTCTGTGGTTACATAGACAGAATAATATGAGTGTTCTGTGGTTACATAGACAGAATAATATGAATGTTCTGTGGTTACATAGACAGAATAATATGAATGTTCTATGGTTACATAGATAGAATAATATGAGTGTTCTGTGGTTCTATGGTTACATAGACAGAATAATATGAATGTTCTATGGTTACATAGACAGAATAATATGAATGTTCTGTGGTTACATAGATAGAATAATATGAATGTTCTATGGTTACATAGACAGAATAATATGAGTGTTCTGTGGTTACATAGACAGAATAATATGAATGTTCTATGGTTACATAGATAGAATAATATGAATGTTCTGTGGTTCTGTGGTTACATAGACAGAATAATATGAATGTTCTATGGTTACATAGACAGAATAATATGAGTGTTCTGTGGTTACATAGGCAGAATAATATGAATGTTCTGTGGTTACATAGACAGAATAATATGAATGTTCTGTGGTTCTGTGGTTACATAGACAGAATAATATGAATGTTCTGTGGTTACATAGACAGAATAATATGAATGTTCTATGGTTACATAGATAGAATAATATGAGTGTTCTGTGGTTCTATGGTTACATAGACAGAATAATATGAATGTTCTATGGTTACATAGACAGAATAATATGAATGTTCTGTGGTTACATAGATAGAATAATATGAATGTTCTGTGGTTACATAGATAGAATAATATGAATGTTCTATGGTTACATAGACAGAATAATATGAATGTTCTATGGTTACATAGACAGAATAATATGAATATTCTGTGGTTCTGTGGTTACATAGACAGAATAATATGAATGTTCTGTGGTTACATAGACAGAATATATTAATGTTCTATGGTTACATATATATAATAATATGAATGTTCTGTGGTTACATAGACAGAATAATATGAATGTTCTATGGTTACATAGACAGAATAATATGAATGTTCTGTGGTTCTATGGTTACATAGACAGAATAATATGAATGTTCTGTGGTTACATAGACAGAATAATATGAATGTTCTGTGGTTACATAGACAGAATAATATGAATGTTCTGTGGTTACATAGACAGAATATATTAATGTTCTATGGTTACATAGATATAATAATATGAATGTTCTGTGGTTACATAGACAGAATAATATGAATGTTCTATGGTTACATAGACAGAATAATATGAATGTTCTGTGGTTCTATGGTTACATAGACAGAATAATATGAATGTTCTGTGGTTACATAGATAGAATAATATGAATGTTCTGTGGTTACATAGACAGAATAATATGAATGTTCTATGGTTACATAGACAGAATAATATGAATGTTCTGTGGTTACATAGACAGAATAATATGAATGTTCTATGGTTACATAGATAGAATAATATGAGTGTTCTGTGGTTCTATGGTTACATAGACAGAATAATATGAATATTCTGTGGTTCTGTGGTTACATAGACAGAATAATATGAATGTTCTATGGTTACATAGACATAATATATTAATGTTCTATGGTTCTGTGGTTACATAGACAGAATAATATGAATATTCTATGGTTACATAGACAGAATAGTATGAATGTTCTGTGGTTCTATGTTTACATAGACAGAATATATTAATGTTCTATGGTTCTATGGTTACATAGACCGAATAAAATGAATGTTCTGTGGTTCTGTGGTTACATAGACAGAATAATATGAATGTTCTATGGTTACATAGACATAATATATTAATGTTCTATGGTTCTGTGGTTACATAGGCAGAATAATATGAATGTTCTATGGTTACATAGACAGAATAATATGAGTGTTCTGTGGTTACATAGACAGAATAATATGAATGTTCTGTGGTTACATAGACAGAATAATATGAATGTTCTATGGTTACATAGACAGAATAATATGAATGTTCTATGGTTACATAGACAGAATAATATGAATGTTCTGTGGTTACATAGACAGAATAATATGAATGTTCTATGGTTACATAGGCAGAATAATATGAATGTTCTGTGGTTACATAGACAGAATAATATGAATGTTCTGTGGTTACATAGACAGAATAATATGAGTGTTCTGTGGTTACATAGACAGAATAATATGAATGTTCTGTGGTTACATAGACAGAATAATATGAATGTTCTATGGTTACATAGATAGAATAATATGAGTGTTCTGTGGTTCTATGGTTACATAGACAGAATAATATGAATGTTCTATGGTTACATAGACAGAATAATATGAATGTTCTGTGGTTACATAGATAGAATAATATGAATGTTCTATGGTTACATAGACAGAATAATATGAGTGTTCTGTGGTTACATAGACAGAATAATATGAATGTTCTATGGTTACATAGATAGAATAATATGAATGTTCTGTGGTTCTGTGGTTACATAGACAGAATAATATGAATGTTCTATGGTTACATAGACAGAATAATATGAGTGTTCTGTGGTTACATAGGCAGAATAATATGAATGTTCTGTGGTTACATAGACAGAATAATATGAATGTTCTGTGGTTCTGTGGTTACATAGACAGAATAATATGAATGTTCTGTGGTTACATAGACAGAATAATATGAATGTTCTGTGGTTACATAGACAGAATAATATGAATGTTCTATGGTTACATAGACAGAATAATATGAATGTTCTATGGTTACATAGACAGAATAATATGAATGTTCTGTGGTTACATAGACAGAATAATATGAATGTTCTATGGTTACATAGGCAGAATAATATGAATGTTCTGTGGTTACATAGACAGAATAATATGAATGTTCTGTGGTTACATAGACAGAATAATATGAGTGTTCTGTGGTTACATAGACAGAATAATATGAATGTTCTGTGGTTACATAGACAGAATAATATGAATGTTCTATGGTTACATAGATAGAATAATATGAGTGTTCTGTGGTTCTATGGTTACATAGACAGAATAATATGAATGTTCTATGGTTACATAGACAGAATAATATGAATGTTCTGTGGTTACATAGATAGAATAATATGAATGTTCTATGGTTACATAGACAGAATAATATGAGTGTTCTGTGGTTACATAGACAGAATAATATGAATGTTCTATGGTTACATAGATAGAATAATATGAATGTTCTGTGGTTCTGTGGTTACATAGACAGAATAATATGAATGTTCTATGGTTACATAGACAGAATAATATGAGTGTTCTGTGGTTACATAGGCAGAATAATATGAATGTTCTGTGGTTACATAGACAGAATAATATGAATGTTCTGTGGTTCTGTGGTTACATAGACAGAATAATATGAATGTTCTGTGGTTACATAGACAGAATAATATGAATGTTCTATGGTTACATAGATAGAATAATATGAGTGTTCTGTGGTTCTATGGTTACATAGACAGAATAATATGAATGTTCTATGGTTACATAGACAGAATAATATGAATGTTCTGTGGTTACATAGATAGAATAATATGAATGTTCTGTGGTTACATAGATAGAATAATATGAATGTTCTATGGTTACATAGACAGAATAATATGAATGTTCTATGGTTACATAGATAGAATAATATGAGTGTTCTGTGGTTCTATGGTTACATAGGCAGAATAATATGAATGTTCTATGGTTACATAGACAGAATAATATGAGTGTTCTGTGGTTACATAGACAGAATAATATGAATGTTCTGTGGTTACATAGACAGAATAATATGAATGTTCTATGGTTACATAGACAGAATAATATGAATGTTCTATGGTTACATAGACAGAATAATATGAATGTTCTGTGGTTACATAGACAGAATAATATGAATGTTCTATGGTTACATAGGCAGAATAATATGAATGTTCTGTGGTTACATAGACAGAATAATATGAATGTTCTGTGGTTACATAGACAGAATAATATGAGTGTTCTGTGGTTACATAGACAGAATAATATGAATGTTCTGTGGTTACATAGACAGAATAATATGAATGTTCTATGGTTACATAGATAGAATAATATGAGTGTTCTGTGGTTCTATGGTTACATAGACAGAATAATATGAATGTTCTATGGTTACATAGACAGAATAATATGAATGTTCTGTGGTTACATAGATAGAATAATATGAATGTTCTATGGTTACATAGACAGAATAATATGAGTGTTCTGTGGTTACATAGACAGAATAATATGAATGTTCTATGGTTACATAGATAGAATAATATGAATGTTCTGTGGTTCTGTGGTTACATAGACAGAATAATATGAATGTTCTATGGTTACATAGACAGAATAATATGAGTGTTCTGTGGTTACATAGGCAGAATAATATGAATGTTCTGTGGTTACATAGACAGAATAATATGAATGTTCTGTGGTTCTGTGGTTACATAGACAGAATAATATGAATGTTCTGTGGTTACATTGACAGAATAATATGAATGTTCTATGGTTACATAGATAGAATAATATGAGTGTTCTGTGGTTCTATGGTTACATAGACAGAATAATATGAATGTTCTATGGTTACATAGACAGAATAATATGAATGTTCTGTGGTTACATAGATAGAATAATATGAATGTTCTGTGGTTACATAGATAGAATAATATGAATGTTCTATGGTTACATAGATAGAATAATATGAATGTTCTGTGGTTCTGTGGTTACATAGACAGAATAATATGAATGTTCTATGGTTACATAGACAGAATAATATGAGTGTTCTGTGGTTACATAGGCAGAATAATATGAATGTTCTGTGGTTACATAGACAGAATAATATGAATGTTCTGTGGTTCTGTGGTTACATAGACAGAATAATATGAATGTTCTGTGGTTACATAGACAGAATAATATGAATGTTCTGTGGTTACATAGACAGAATATATTAATGTTCTATGGTTACATAGATATAATAATATGAATGTTCTGTGGTTACATAGACAGAATAATATGAATGTTCTATGGTTACATAGACAGAATAATATGAATGTTCTGTGGTTCTGTGGTTACATAGACAGAATAATATGAATGTTCTGTGGTTACATAGACAGAATATATTAATGTTCTATGGTTACATAGATATAATAATATGAATGTTCTGTGGTTACATAGACAGAATAATATGAATGTTCTGTGGTTACATAGACAGAATAATATGAATGTTCTATGGTTACATAGATAGAATAATATGAGTGTTCTGTGGTTCTATGGTTACATAGACAGAATAATATGAATGTTCTATGGTTACATAGACAGAATAATATGAATGTTCTGTGGTTACATAGATAGAATAATATGAATGTTCTGTGGTTACATAGATAGAATAATATGAATGTTCTATGGTTACATAGACAGAATAATATGAATGTTCTATGGTTACATAGACAGAATAATATGAATATTCTGTGGTTCTGTGGTTACATAGACAGAATAATATGAATGTTCTGTGGTTACATAGACAGAATATATTAATGTTCTATGGTTACATATATATAATAATATGAATGTTCTGTGGTTACATAGACAGAATAATATGAATGTTCTATGGTTACATAGACAGAATAATATGAATGTTCTGTGGTTCTATGGTTACATAGACAGAATAATATGAATGTTCTGTGGTTACATAGACAGAATAATATGAATGTTCTGTGGTTACATAGACAGAATAATATGAATGTTCTGTGGTTACATAGACAGAATATATTAATGTTCTATGGTTACATAGATATAATAATATGAATGTTCTGTGGTTACATAGACAGAATAATATGAATGTTCTATGGTTACATAGACAGAATAATATGAATGTTCTGTGGTTCTATGGTTACATAGACAGAATAATATGAATGTTCTGTGGTTACATAGATAGAATAATATGAATGTTCTGTGGTTACATAGACAGAATAATATGAATGTTCTATGGTTACATAGACAGAATAATATGAATGTTCTGTGGTTACATAGACAGAATAATATGAATGTTCTATGGTTACATAGATAGAATAATATGAGTGTTCTGTGGTTCTATGGTTACATAGACAGAATAATATGAATATTCTGTGGTTCTGTGGTTACATAGACAGAATAATATGAATGTTCTATGGTTACATAGACATAATATATTAATGTTCTATGGTTCTGTGGTTACATAGACAGAATAATATGAATATTCTATGGTTACATAGACAGAATAGTATGAATGTTCTGTGGTTCTATGTTTACATAGACAGAATATATTAATGTTCTATGGTTCTATGGTTACATAGACCGAATAAAATGAATGTTCTGTGGTTCTGTGGTTACATAGACAGAATAATATGAATGTTCTATGGTTACATAGACAGAATAATATGAATGTTCTGTGGTTACATAGACAGAATAATATGAATGTTCTGTGGTTACATAGACAGAATAATATGAATGTTCTATGGTTACATAGACAGAATAATATGAATGTTCTATGGTTACATAGACAGAATAATATGAATGTTCTGTGGTTACATAGACAGAATAATATGAATGTTCTATGGTTACATAGGCAGAATAATATGAATGTTCTGTGGTTACATAGACAGAATAATATGAATGTTCTGTGGTTACATAGACAGAATAATATGAGTGTTCTGTGGTTACATAGACAGAATAATATGAATGTTCTGTGGTTACATAGACAGAATAATATGAATGTTCTATGGTTACATAGATAGAATAATATGAGTGTTCTGTGGTTCTGTGGTTACATAGACAGAATAATATGAATGTTCTATGGTTACATAGACAGAATAATATGAATGTTCTGTGGTTACATAGATAGAATAATATGAATGTTCTATGGTTACATAGACAGAATAATATGAGTGTTCTGTGGTTACATAGACAGAATAATATGAATGTTCTATGGTTACATAGATAGAATAATATGAATGTTCTGTGGTTCTGTGGTTACATAGACAGAATAATATGAATGTTCTATGGTTACATAGACAGAATAATATGAGTGTTCTGTGGTTACATAGGCAGAATAATATGAATGTTCTGTGGTTACATAGACAGAATAATATGAATGTTCTGTGGTTCTGTGGTTACATAGACAGAATAATATGAATGTTCTGTGGTTACATAGACAGAATAATATGAATGTTCTATGGTTACATAGATAGAATAATATGAGTGTTCTGTGGTTCTATGGTTACATAGACAGAATAATATGAATGTTCTATGGTTACATAGACAGAATAATATGAATGTTCTGTGGTTACATAGATAGAATAATATGAATGTTCTGTGGTTACATAGATAGAATAATATGAATGTTCTATGGTTACATAGACAGAATAATATGAATGTTCTATGGTTACATAGATAGAATAATATGAGTGTTCTGTGGTTCTATGGTTACATAGGCAGAATAATATGAATGTTCTATGGTTACATAGACAGAATAATATGAGTGTTCTGTGGTTACATAGACAGAATAATATGAATGTTCTGTGGTTACATAGACAGAATAATATGAATGTTCTATGGTTACATAGACAGAATAATATGAATGTTCTATGGTTACATAGACAGAATAATATGAATGTTCTGTGGTTACATAGACAGAATAATATGAATGTTCTATGGTTACATAGGCAGAATAATATGAATGTTCTGTGGTTACATAGACAGAATAATATGAATGTTCTGTGGTTACATAGACTGAATAATATGAGTGTTCTGTGGTTACATAGACAGAATAATATGAATGTTCTGTGGTTACATAGACAGAATAATATGAATGTTCTATGGTTACATAGATAGAATAATATGAGTGTTCTGTGGTTCTATGGTTACATAGACAGAATAATATGAATGTTCTATGGTTACATAGACAGAATAATATGAATGTTCTGTGGTTACATAGATAGAATAATATGAATGTTCTATGGTTACATAGACAGAATAATATGAGTGTTCTGTGGTTACATAGACAGAATAATATGAATGTTCTATGGTTACATAGATAGAATAATATGAATGTTCTGTGGTTCTGTGGTTACATAGACAGAATAATATGAATGTTCTATGGTTACATAGACAGAATAATATGAGTGTTCTGTGGTTACATAGGCAGAATAATATGAATGTTCTGTGGTTACATAGACAGAATAATATGAATGTTCTGTGGTTCTGTGGTTACATAGACAGAATAATATGAATGTTCTGTGGTTACATAGACAGAATAATATGAATGTTCTATGGTTACATAGATAGAATAATATGAGTGTTCTGTGGTTCTATGGTTACATAGACAGAATAATATGAATGTTCTATGGTTACATAGACAGAATAATATGAATGTTCTGTGGTTACATAGATAGAATAATATGAATGTTCTGTGGTTACATAGATAGAATAATATGAATGTTCTGTGGTTCTGTGGTTACATAGACAGAATAATATGAATGTTCTATGGTTACATAGACAGAATAATATGAGTGTTCTGTGGTTACATAGGCAGAATAATATGAATGTTCTGTGGTTACATAGACAGAATAATATGAATGTTCTGTGGTTCTGTGGTTACATAGACAGAATAATATGAATGTTCTGTGGTTACATAGACAGAATAATATGAATGTTCTGTGGTTACATAGACAGAATATATTAATGTTCTATGGTTACATAGATATAATAATATGAATGTTCTGTGGTTACATAGACAGAATAATATGAATGTTCTATGGTTACATAGACAGAATAATATGAATGTTCTGTGGTTCTATGGTTACATAGACAGAATAATATGAATGTTCTGTGGTTACATAGATAGAATAATATGAATGTTCTGTGGTTACATAGACAGAATAATATGAATGTTCTATGGTTACATAGACAGAATAATATGAATGTTCTGTGGTTACATAGACAGAATAATATGAATGTTCTATGGTTACATAGATAGAATAATATGAGTGTTCTGTGGTTCTATGGTTACATAGACAGAATAATATGAATATTCTGTGGTTCTGTGGTTACATAGACAGAATAATATGAATGTTCTATGGTTACATAGACATAATATATTAATGTTCTATGGTTCTGTGGTTACATAGACAGAATAATATGAATATTCTATGGTTACATAGACAGAATAGTATGAATGTTCTGTGGTTCTATGTTTACATAGACAGAATATATTAATGTTCTATGGTTCTATGGTTACATAGACCGAATAAAATGAATGTTCTGTGGTTCTGTGGTTACATAGACAGAATAATATGAATGTTCTATGGTTACATAGACATAATATATTAATGTTCTATGGTTCTGTGGTTACATAGGCAGAATAATATGAATGTTCTATGGTTACATAGACAGAATAATATGAGTGTTCTGTGGTTACATAGACAGAATAATATGAATGTTCTGTGGTTACATAGACAGAATAATATGAATGTTCTATGGTTACATAGACAGAATAATATGAATGTTCTATGGTTACATAGACAGAATAATATGAATGTTCTGTGGTTACATAGACAGAATAATATGAATGTTCTATGGTTACATAGGCAGAATAATATGAATGTTCTGTGGTTACATAGACAGAATAATATGAATGTTCTGTGGTTACATAGACAGAATAATATGAGTGTTCTGTGGTTACATAGACAGAATAATATGAATGTTCTGTGGTTACATAGACAGAATAATATGAATGTTCTATGGTTACATAGATAGAATAATATGAGTGTTCTGTGGTTCTATGGTTACATAGACAGAATAATATGAATGTTCTATGGTTACATAGACAGAATAATATGAATGTTATGTGGTTACATAGATAGAATAATATGAATGTTCTATGGTTACATAGACAGAATAATATGAGTGTTCTGTGGTTACATAGACAGAATAATATGAATGTTCTATGGTTACATAGATAGAATAATATGAATGTTCTGTGGTTCTGTGGTTACATAGACAGAATAATATGAATGTTCTATGGTTACATAGACAGAATAATATGAGTGTTCTGTGGTTACATAGGCAGAATAATATGAATGTTCTGTGGTTACATAGACAGAATAATATGAATGTTCTGTGGTTCTGTGGTTACATAGACAGAATAATATGAATGTTCTGTGGTTACATAGACAGAATAATATGAATGTTCTATGGTTACATAGATAGAATAATATGAGTGTTCTGTGGTTCTATGGTTACATAGACAGAATAATATGAATGTTCTATGGTTACATAGACAGAATAATATGAATGTTCTGTGGTTACATAGATAGAATAATATGAATGTTCTGTGGTTACATAGATAGAATAATATGAATGTTCTATGGTTACATAGACAGAATAATATGAATGTTCTATGGTTACATAGATAGAATAATATGAGTGTTCTGTGGTTCTATGGTTACATAGGCAGAATAATATGAATGTTCTATGGTTACATAGACAGAATAATATGAGTGTTCTGTGGTTACATAGACAGAATAATATGAATGTTCTGTGGTTACATAGACAGAATAATATGAATGTTCTATGGTTACATAGACAGAATAATATGAATGTTCTATGGTTACATAGACAGAATAATATGAATGTTCTGTGGTTACATAGACAGAATAATATGAATGTTCTATGGTTACATAGGCAGAATAATATGAATGTTCTGTGGTTACATAGACAGAATAATATGAATGTTCTGTGGTTACATAGACAGAATAATATGAGTGTTCTGTGGTTACATAGACAGAATAATATGAATGTTCTGTGGTTACATAGACAGAATAATATGAATGTTCTATGGTTACATAGATAGAATAATATGAGTGTTCTGTGGTTCTATGGTTACATAGACAGAATAATATGAATGTTCTATGGTTACATAGACAGAATAATATGAATGTTCTGTGGTTACATAGATAGAATAATATGAATGTTCTATGGTTACATAGACAGAATAATATGAGTGTTCTGTGGTTACATAGACAGAATAATATGAATGTTCTATGGTTACATAGATAGAATAATATGAATGTTCTGTGGTTCTGTGGTTACATAGGCAGAATAATATGAATGTTCTGTGGTTACATAGACAGAATAATATGAATGTTCTGTGGTTCTGTGGTTACATAGACAGAATAATATGAATGTTCTGTGGTTACATAGACAGAATAATATGAATGTTCTATGGTTACATAGATAGAATAATATGAGTGTTCTGTGGTTCTATGGTTACATAGACAGAATAATATGAATGTTCTATGGTTACATAGACAGAATAATATGAATGTTCTGTGGTTACATATATAGAATAATATGAATGTTCTGTGGTTACATAGATAGAATAATATGAATGTTCTATGGTTACATAGACAGAATAATATGAATGTTCTATGGTTACATAGATAGAATAATATGAGTGTTCTGTGGTTCTATGGTTACATAGACAGAATAATATGAATGTTCTATGGTTACATAGACAGAATAATATGAATGTTCTGTGGTTACATAGACAGAATAATATGAATGTTCTATGGTTACATAGACAGAATAATATGAATGTTCTGTGGTTCTATGGTTACATAGACAGAATAATATGAATGTTCTATGGTTACATAGACAGAATAATATGAATGTTCTGTGGTTACATAGATAGAATAATATGAATGTTCTGTGGTTACATAGATAGAATAATATGAGTGTTCTATGGTTACATAGACAGAATAATATGAATATTCTGTGGTTCTGTGGTTACATAGACAGAATAATATGAATGTTCTATGGTTACATAGACAGAATAATATGAGTGTTCTGTGGTTACATAGACAGAATAATATGAATGTTCTGTGGTTACATAGACAGAATAATATGAATGTTCTATGGTTACATAGATAGAATAATATGAGTGTTCTGTGGTTCTATGGTTACATAGACAGAATAATATGAATGTTCTATGGTTACATAGACAGAATAATATGAATGTTCTGTGGTTACATAGACAGAATAATATGAATGTTCTGTGGTTACATAGATAGAATAATATGAATGTTCTGTGGTTACATAGACAGAATAATATGAATGTTCTATGGTTACATAGATAGAATAATATGAGTGTTCTGTGGTTCTGTGGTTACATAGACAGAATAATATGAATGTTCTATGGTTACATAGATAGAATAATATGAGTGTTCTGTGGTTCTATGGTTACATAGACAGAATAATATGAATATTCTGTGGTTCTGTGGTTACATAGACAGAATAATATGAATGTTCTATGGTTACATAGACATAATATATTAATGTTCTATGGTTCTGTGGTTACATAGACAGAATAATATGAATGTTCTATGGTTACATAGATAGAATAATATGAGTGTTCTATGGTTACATAGACAGAATAATATGAATGTTCTGTGGTTCTGTGGTTACATAGACAGAATATATTAATGTTCTATGGTTCTGTGGTTACATAGACAGAATATATTAATGTTCTATGGTTCTGTGGTTACATAGACAGAATAATATGAATGTTCTATGGTTACATAGATAGAATAATATGAGTGTTCTATGGTTACATAGACAGAATAATATGAATGTTCTGTGGTTCTGTGGTTACATAGACAGAATATATTAATGTTCTATGGTTCTGTGGTTACATAGACAGAATATATTAATGTTCTATGGTTCTGTGGTTACATAGACAGAATGATATGAATGTTCTGTGGTTCTGTGGTTACATTGACAGAATAATATGAATGTTCTGTGGTTACATAGACAGAATATATTAATGTTCTATGGTTACATAGATAGAATAATATGAGTGTTCTATGGTTACATAGACAGAATAATATGAATGTTCTGTGGTTCTGTGGTTACATAGACAGAATAATATTAATGTTCTATGGTTCTGTGGTTACATAGACAGAATAATATGAATGTTCTATGGTTACATAGATAGAATAATATGAGTGTTCTATGGTTACATAGACAGAATAATATGAATGTTCTGTGGTTCTGTGGTTACATAGACAGAATAATATGAATGTTCTATGGTTCTGTGGTTACATAGACATAATATATTAATGTTCTGTGGTTCTGTGGTTACATAGACAGAATTATATGAGTGTTAAGTTTTTCCTCATAATGAAATGAGTAACAGGTAATGTAACGTTCAGAATATATAGATATTTGTCTCTGCTTCACTTAGTCCAGACATTAGTCTGCTAATATTAGCTCTCACTGAGCTCAATCACAAAGAAACCATTTCTCCCACTCATGAACATTGATGATTAATTCTTCCCTAACCCTTCTTCATACTAGGTTAGTGACGCATAGTGACACATCAGCCATTTCTGCTGTCATGGTCACCCGACCGGCAGTCATACAGGCATCAACAACTCCACTTTATTCACGTGCTTGTCCTTTTCCAGCAGCCTTGTTGATTTACGCCAGCAAACATTACATCTCGGTTTGCTCATGTATACATTTTACAGCCAGATGGCAGATGTATATAGACACATAATCTTCACATTTCTTAGTCTCATCATACATTATGTCTATAACCCACAGTTCTGGGGTGTGTCTCATACCGTTATATTTCAGACAGACACTGGTAGACAGACAGGCAGACAGACACTGGTAGACAGACAGGCAGACAGACAGACACAGACAGACACTGGTAGACAGACAGGCAGACAGACACTGGTAGACAGACGCAGACAGACAAGTAGACAGACAGGCAGACAGACAGACACAGACAGACACTGGTAGACAGACGCAGACAGACAAGTAGACAGACAGGCAGACAGACAGACACAGACAGACACTGGTAGATAGACGCAGGCAGACAGGTAGACAGACAGGCAGACAGACAGACACAGACAGACACTGGTAGACAGACAGGCAGACAGACACTGGTAGACAGACGCAGACAGACAAGTAGACAGACAGGCAGACAGACAGACACAGACAGACACTGGTAGATAGACGCAGGCAGACAGGTAGACAGACGCAGACAGACAGATGCAGGCAGACAGACAGACAGGCAGACAGACAGGCAGACAGACCTTGTCCATCTCTGAAGGCTGAAATATACTTAACTTTGTTTAGAGCCAGGGGTTCACCATGATCATGATATTTTATCAGGAAAAACCCTGGCCCTAGTTACTGTACATTTAGAAAGATTGTAACTGGGAAAAATTTAGGGCCTATGTCCTATAAGAAAGTCTTGACTTGGACTGATATCTGTTCCGGTACTCATTTTGGGTACTGTTTTATATTTAGGTGCAGCAGCTCCACAATACTTTAGAGATAATATTCTACAAGAGGAACAGGAGCTCCACAATACTTTAGAGATAATATTCTACAAGAGGAACAGGAGCTCCACAATACTTTAGAGATAATATTCTACAAGAGGAACAGGAGCTCCACAATACTTTAGAGATAATATTCTACAAGAGGAACAGGAGCTCCACAATACTTTAGAGATAATATTCTGTAAGAGGAACAGGAGCTCCACAATACTTTAGAGATAATATTCTGTAAGAGGAACAGGAGCTCCACAATACTTTAGAGATAATATTCTACAAGAGGAACAGGAGCTCCACAATACTTTAGAGATAATATTCTACAAGAGGAACAGGAGCTCCACAATACTTTAGAGATAATATTCTATAAGAGGAACAGGAGCTCCACAATACTTTAGAGATAATATTCTACAAGAGGAACAGGAGCTCCACAATACTTTAGAGATAATATTCTATAAGAGGAACAGGAGCTCCACAATACTTTAGAGATAATATTCTACAAGAGGAACAGGAGCTCCACAATACTTTAGAGATAATATTCTATAAGAGGAACAGGAGCTCCACAATACTTTTGAGATAATATTCTATAAGAGGAACAGGAGCTCAAGCAGTAGAACATTTCAGGTTCCGGTACTCAGCTCCGGTGAACTCCTGCCCAAGTCAAGTATAGGGCGCAGATTGTATCCTGGTAGGGCCTCTCGGTCAGGAAAAACTCCTGGCGTTAACTGAGTTCTGTTATATGTTGTGTTTCTTAGTAGAAAGAAGCGTCGGGGGAACTCGCTGTGTCTGAGTCTGGAGGAGGAGCTGTATGTTCCTGTAGGGATCTGTCTGGCTGCCAGGGTCCCTGTTAGGGCTCTGCATGTCCTGGTAAGACATTAACCTTAACCCTGCATGTCCTCTCTGTCTCTCTCTCCCTCGCTCTCTCTCTCTGTGTCTCTCTCTATCTCTCTGTGTATCTCTGTCTCTCTCTGTGTATCTCTGTCTTTCCCTCTCTGTGTATCTATGTCTCTGTCGCTCTCTCTCTCTCTGTGTGTCTCTGTCTCTCTGTCTCTCTCTCTGTCTATGTCTCTCTGTCTCTCTCAATTCAATTCAATTCAAGGGCTTTATTGGCATGGGAAACGTGTTAACATTGCCAAAGCAAGTGAGGTAGATAGTGTATAAAGTGAATATATGAAGTGAAATAAACAATAAAAATTAACAGTAAACATTACACATACAGAAGTTTCAAAACAATAAAGACATTACAAATGTCATATTATATATATACAGCGTTTTAACAATGTACAAATGGTTAAAGTACACAAGATAAAATAAATTAACATAAATATGGGTTGTATTTACAATGGTGTGTGTTCTTCACTGGTTGCCCTTTTCTTGTGGCAACAGGTCACAAATCTTGCTGCTTTGATGGCACACTGTGGAATTTCACCCAGTAGATATGGGAGTTTTTCAAATTTGGATTTGTTTTTGAATTCTTTGTGGATCTGTGTAATCTGAGGGAAATATGTCTCTCTAATATGGTCATACATTTGGCAGGAGGTTAGGAAGTGCAGCTCAGTTTCCACCTCATTTTGTGGGAAGTGAGCACATAGCCTGTCTTCTCTTGAGAGCCATGTCTGCCTACGGCGGCCTTTCTCAATAGCAAGGCTATGCTCTCTCTCTCTCTGTCTCTCTCTCTCTCTGTCTGTCGCTCTCTCTCTCTCTGTCTGTCGCTCTCTCTCTCTCTGTCTGTCGCTCTCTCTCTGTCTGTCTCTCTCTCTGTCTGTCTCTCTCTCTGTCTGTCTTAATTTTGGGTCAGTCACAGTGGTCAGGTATTCTGCCGCTGTGTACTCTCTGTGTAGGGCCAAATAGCATTCTAGTTTGCTCTGTTTTTTTGTTAATTCTTTCCAATGTGTCAAGTAATTATCTTTTTGTTTTCTCATGATTTGGTTGGGTCTAGTTGTGCTGCTGTCCTGGGGCTCTGTAGGGTGTGTTTGTGTTTGTGAACAGAGCCCCAGGACCAGCTTGCTTAGGGGACTCTTCTCCAGGTTCATCTCTCTGTAGGTGATGGCTTTGTTGTGGAAGGTTTGTCTGTCTCTCTCTCTCTCTGTGTGTCTCTCTCTCTCTCTGTGTATCTCTCTCTCTCTCTCTCTCTCTCTCTCTCTCTCTCTCGGTGTATCTCTGTCTCTCTCTGTGTATCTCTCTCTCTCTCTCGCTGTCTCTCTCTGTATCTATCTCTCTGTCTCTGTATCTCTCTCTCTCTCTCTCTGTGTATCTCTGTCTCTCTCTGTGTATCTCTATCTCTCTCTCTGTCTCTCTCTCTCCCTGTGTATCTCTGTCTCTCTCTGTGTCTCTGTCTCTCTGTCTCTCTCTCTGTGTGTCTCTCTCTCTGTGTATCTCTATCTCTCTCTCTCTCTCTCTCTCTGTGTCTCTGTCTCTCTCTGTGTATCTCTGTCTCTCTCTGTCTGTCTCTGTGTCTCTCTCTCTGCTGCCACTAATACCGTGTTTAAAACAACTAGGAACTTGGAAATCTCTGACTTCAGTGAGTTCAAGACAACTAGGCAACTCTCTGCCTTCAGTGAGTTCAAGACAACTAGGGAACATGGAACTCTCTGACTTCAGTGAGTTCAAGACAACTAGGGAACATGGAACTCTCTGACTTCAACTCTGGGGGAAAAATGAGATCAGACTGGGGAAATAAATAGTTGAACGTTTATCCAACTCGGAATTCCAACTCGGAAACTCAGGCCTCTTTCTAGAGCTCTGACCTTCTGACCTGAAGATCACTGACGTCATGATTTGACCAGAGTTCCCGGTCTTGATATGCCGCGTTCAAAACAACTGGGAACAATATTGGCAGGCCAGGCATATAGCCAATATGCTGTGATAATGTATCAGGCCAGGCATATAGCCAATATGCTGTGATAATGTGTCAGGCCAGGCATATAGCCAATATGCTGTGATAATGTATCAGGCCAGGCATATAGCCAATATGCTGTGATAATGTATCAGGCCAGGCATATAGCCAATATGCTGTGATAATGTATTAGACCAGGCATATAGCCAATATGCTGTGATAATGTATCAGGCCAGACATATAGACAATATGCTGTGATAATGTATCAGGCCAGGCATATAGCCAATATGCTGTGATAATGTGTCAGGCCAGGCATATAGCCAATATGCTGTGATAATGTATCAGGCCAGGCATATAGCCAATATGCTGTGATAATGTATCAGGCCAGGCATATAGCCAATATGCTGTGATAATGTATTAGACCAGGCATATAGCCAATATGCTGTGATAATGTATTAGACCAGGCATATAGACAATATGCTGTGATAATGTATCAGGCCAGGCATATAGCCAATATGCTGTGATAATGTATCAGGCCAGGCATATAGCCAATATGCTGTGATAATGTATCAGGCCAGACATATAGACAATATGCTGTGATAATGTATCAGGCCAGGCATATAGCCAATATGCTGTGATAATGTATCAGGCCAGGCATATAGCCAATATGCTGTGATAATGTATCAGGCCAGGCATATAGCCAATATGCTGTGATAATGTATCAGGCCAGACATATAGACAATATGCTGTGATAATGTATCAGGCCAGGCATATAGCCAATATGCTGGGATAATGTATTAGACCAGGCATATAGCCAATATGCTGTGATAATGTATTAGACCAGGCATATAGCCAATATGCTGTGATAATGTGTCAGGCCAGGCATATAGACAATATGCTGGGATAATGTGTCAGGCCAGGCATATAGCCAATATGCTGGGATAATGTGTCAGGCCAGGCATATAGACAATACTGCCCAAACCTCAATCCTACAGAACTATTTTTCATGGTTTAATGTTACATAATGTTAAAATATGTATATATAATCTGAGCGGTAGATCTCGGCATGCTTTTTCACTGCGAAAGTGACCTTGAAAAATGGTGCCCACTGTTCTAGTTTATCATTGTACCATCTATACTGCTGTGAATTATCTTGTCAATAACCCAAAATATTGTATCTTCTGCCGGTGTACAAAAAAAACGAAAGTAAAAGACACAACAACAAAAAATGCTTATATCGTTACCATGACCTTTAACCTTAACCTTGTAGGAATCTGTCTCGCTGCCAGAGTCCCTGCCAGACACCGGTGATTCACTGGTGATTCACTGGTGATTCACTGGTGATTCAACGGCCGCCTGTCATTTACCTAATTTCTTACCCCTACAGATGTAGGGTATTAATTTGAGACAGTTTGCTACAGCAGGAAAACCACATCAGGACTGACGCATATCAGTCCATTGTATCAGGGCAGGGCCACATTAGGAACTATTCAGGCCTTTTGTTATTACCATGTAAATGGAGGTGGTGGAAGGATACAGGAAGCCCCTGGTAAGTGGTTAGCCTTTCCTGATCCGTGCTCTCTGAGAGGACAGAGTTCCTCTGTGTGTTCTGAACAGACTCCTTCTCTGTCACACACAGCAGCTCTGTTACTGGGACTCTCTGTCGCTACTCAGGGACATTTTCATTTGAATGGCCAAGCCCACGCAACCGCAGAGGAACTAGCATGATCCGCTAGCCCAAGGAAGGTGCCCCTCTGCTTCCTGCCTCCTCTCACCCTACCACTTCCTTATTTGGAGAAATGTCATATAGTCAGTGTGATCTGCATTAACTCTGTGCTGTGGCTGTCTGCTCATTCTCCAGTAGATTTAAATGTCACTCTCCAGGTATATCGTTTGGTGTGGCTCACTCAGGAAATAGGGGCCTATTTTAACGGTCTCCAGACAACATCACAGTTACCACGGTTGATTTGTGAAGAGTGACTGTTGTTTTTTTGTTTACAGATTACAGTCACATCTGTAATATAGTTGTTTTTTTTTTTTTTTTGTCCTCTGAGCCCAGTTTTTCCTGAAGTTATCTGGATGTTCACCTATCGGATAGGATTAAATACATAAACATTTTGTGAATAGAAGGGACTAATAATTGACTTGAAGGGGGAACTCCTGTTCTATTCCTTATATTTCTAATGCATTTAAATCCTCATCCAATGCTGTAAATGGGCCCAGACCACATACAGGAAGTATATTTGATTTTTTTTGTTGTTGTTCATGTTTGAGTCACTCACTTTGATTTGAAGAAGAAAGTCGTTTATATCTACAGCATCGGAACACTCAAAACTGAGACACGTTGATGTAACCTGTTGAGAAGTAAGGGATCATCAACAGGGGGGGGGGGGTTATTCATTCCAATGGAAAATAACGCATGGCATGAAAGGTGTGTTCCACAACGATCTAACCCTGAGCTGGTAAGAGGACTGGTCACCCCTCAGAGCCTGGTTCCTCTCTAGGTTTCCGCCTAGGTTTCTGCCTTTCTAGGGAGTTTTTCCTAGCCACCGTTCTTCTACTTCTGCATTGCTTGCTGTTTGGGGTTTTAGGCTGGGTTTCTGTACAGCACTTTGTGACATCTGCTTATGTGAAAAGGGCTTTATAAATACATTTGATTTGATTAATGATTTACTGGTAATATACACCGAGTGTACAAAACATTAGGAACACCTATTTCCATGACACAGACTGACCAGGTGAATCCGAGAGAGAATACACCGAGTGTACAAAACATTAGGAACACCTCTTTCCATGACACAGACTGACCAGGTGAATCCGAGAGAGAATACACGACTACGACTTCTTCACCTGCTGGATCTTCTGAGACTGGACAGTTGATGAAACTGTGGGTTTGAACAACCAAAGGATTTTTGCACAAACTGTCAGAAACTGTCTCAGGGAAGCTCATCTGCGTGTTCGGCGTCCTCGCAAGGGTCTTGACCTGACTGCAGTTCGGCGTCGTAACCGACTTCAGTGGGCAAATGCCTCATGGTAGTAGTGGGGTTAGGGTATGGGGCAGGCATAATCTACGGACAACGAACACAATTGCATTTTATCAATGGCAGTTTAAATGCACAGAGATACCGTGACGAGATCTCGACGTTCATTGTCGTGCCTATTCATCCTCCGCCATCACCTCATGTTTCAGCATGATAATACACAGCATCATGTCGCAAATATGTTCCCAGTTCTTCCATGGCCTGCATACTCACCAGACATGTCACCCATTGAGCATGTTTGGGATGCTCTGGATCAACGTGTACGACAGTATGTTCCAGTTCCCGCCAATATCCAACAACTTTGCACAGCCATTGAAGAGGAGTGGGGAGAACATTCCACAGAACACAATCAACAGCCTGATCAACTCTATGAGAAGGAGATGTGTCCCGCTCCATGAGGCAAATGGTGGTCACACCAGATACTGCCTGGTTTTCTGATCCACGTCCCTACTTTTTTGTTTTAAAGGTATCTGTAACCAACAGATGCATATCTGTAATCCCAGTCACGTGAAATCCATAGATTAGGGCCTAATGAATTAATCTAATTTATTTTACTTAATTTCAATTTATTTCAATAGACCGATTTCCTCATATGAACTGTAACTCAGTAAAATCTTTCAAATTGTTGCGTGTTGGTATTTATATTTTTGTTCTGTGTCGTAAGTAACTGATGTCCCGTGTGGTTCAGTTAGTAGAGATTGGCACTTGCAACGCCAGGGTTGTGGGTTCGATTCCCACGGGGAGGACCAGTATAAAAATGCATGCATTCACTACTGTACATCGCTCTGGATAAGAGTGTCTGCTAAATGACTCAAATGTAAATAATTTGGAAACAATTCTGTCTCGTGAAAGTTTTAAATTGACCAAATACCTGTTAGCAAAGGTATCAGCTAGAGATGACGTGCAGGAGCATGCTGGGATTTGTAGTTTTACATGATGTCTACTTTGATGCTAATTACCATTTGTAGAATCTGAGAGTAAATAGAGCCGAATATATTGAATAAAGCCACCTTGTATGAGAGAGATTTAAATGGTTATCAAATTGCCATGCCATAGTAAGCCTACGTGAAACACAGCCCTTATTTTAAGTGTTAATATAATCCCCAATGGGAAAAATTAACAGTGGAAAAATGATTTGAAACATTTCCTTGTTTGACCACTAGGTTTTATGGGTATTATGACAACTGCACAGTGGGGCTCTATAGGAGTCAACATGGGCCAGCATCCCTATGGAACGCTTGTTGAGTCCATGCCCTGACGAATTGAGTCTGTTCTGAGGGCAAAAGGGGGTGTACCTCAATATTAGGAAGGTGTACCTAATGTTTTGTACACTCTGTGTATGTAACTCTTGTGTTAATGATTGAGTTGTTCTCTCTCTCCAGGATGCCCATGAGTTGGGCATTAATGCAGTGAGGTTCAGCTCCAGTTGTAACCTGCTTGCTACTGGAGGGACAGACAGATCCATTAAGCTGTGGGACGTTAAAGCA